>NW_008658697.1:57189-57899 GCF_000695815.1 Acanthisitta chloris
AGGGTCAGACTCTGACATTGTAACACAAACATCGTTAGTCGCTGCAAGATCTCAACTTTCCTCTTACAGGGATGTATGTACACACATACCAGAGATTTTCCATGGAACCCAAATGCTTCAAGATAAAATTAAACCCTTACATGATGAGTTCATCTGGGAAATTCTAGCAGAGACCTCTCGAAGTCAACTCTGATCGAACAGCTGTTTGCTAGAGAACTTCACAAAGAGGCTATTTGTGAAGAAAGGCAAGGAAGATGATACCTGATAAATCTAAAGCTCTGCAAACCTGGCCAGATGAGGGGCATGGAATTCTCCCAAGAACAGTGCCTTTCCTGTAGCTGTACAAAGACAGTCATGACACTCAAAAGCACTAATGAAAACCTCAGATCTCAGCCTTCCACTAGTGCTTCCACCTTCCTCCTGTTGATGCAGTGTTATAAAGGAGGACTTCTAGCTGGTATTAATGAGGCAGTAAACATTCCCTAATTTCACACAGCTGCATATATAAAACTATCTCATACTACATAACTGATTCTTGAAGAGGGAAAACAAAGAAAGCCCAGGCAGGTTCCCAAGACTGGGACTCCTGATATTTCTGAAGGATGGTTGGAAAGATGGAGAAGGGAGGGGAAGGAAGGTCATAAGATTAACAAGCATGTAACAAACACAGAACAATATCCTCCAAGATGATTCTTGCAATCATTTCAGAA
>NW_008658697.1:57919-64710 GCF_000695815.1 Acanthisitta chloris
CTTAAGCATATACTAAAATTATTCGGTGTTTTTTTTTAAAAAAATCAAGCTTTGGGGATAATAGGAACCAACATTTGCTGCTCTATACAACCCTGGGAATAACTATTCATTCCCACCCCACTTGCAACACCAGTGAGCTGCAGATATAAGACCAACCTTTTCTCCTTGTGTTCCTGAACAGAAACAAAGCTTTTTCCATGAGGTAAATCCATATCTTTGAAGGAAAGAACTTTATAGTGCAATCTAAATATTCATCAAAGCTCTGCTTGTAACAGCAGGAACTTAGCACATGGAGGCAGGTGCAGTGAATAAGAGTTTATGGGACGTCTGTAGACGTATTAAATATCTGAAGCTCTTCAAAGCACAAGTAACACTGAAATGGACTTTACAGACACAGCTGATTTAAAATATGCACAGTCTCAATCTATACTCAATACCTTCTCATATTAAAGCACATTCAGAAGATACCAGCTGCTCTTTATAGGCACTCGTAATAAAAGGGTTTCTGTTTGTGTGAGGACAGGCATTAAAGGATATATTGGGGTAAAGCTCATGCTAAACAGGGAGCAACTCTCAACTCCTTACTCTTTTATCCAAAGGTACACCTGTATCCTTGATCAGAAGGTTTATTCAAGCTGTGGCATCTGAGCATCTGCACTGTGTCCATATTCATGATACTTCAGTTTCTAAAACCTGGAAAACACTTCTGGTCAAATAAGATTTTCTAATGTCATTTCTTTACTGACATAGGAATAATCGTTCACTTCTTTGTTAAGCAATGAACTTCTTTAATCTTCTGACTCTTCTTATGGAAAGATACAAGATATAGTAACTTCCTATAAATCCAAAATGCTGCATCAAGTGAGAAAACCAAGATATCTTCCACCTAGATGCCTGGAAGGAGCTTGACCCTGCAAACATCTCATTCAAGCAGTTCACACTTAAGTTAACAGGAGCTTGGAGAGCAGAACAGCTCTTAATCCACAGAAATGCCAACAGTTGTTTCATTGTGATTTTTCTTACTGTATTAAAATGCTTCAAAACACACTTGTACAAAACTCTTTTCCATCCCAGTAACATGGAATGTTAAGATGTGACTGAACAGAAAAGCTTTAGAGTCACAAAACACTATCCAATTTTACTGTCTCTGATCCAAACTATAGCCTGGGTATCCCCTTTCAAATAGAACTAAAACACACTGGGAGTTTTATGCTCTCTGAATTGTTATTAAGCTGCACTATAAATTTAATTACAGAAACACTTCTGACAGCATTAAAGAGCAGTGTTTGCAGTCAGAAATAAGATCACCAATGGTGGAAATTACACTGTCAGGTTCACATAAAACCTGACTGCCTGTGCTGAAGCTTGAAAAGAAGCAAAGTACCAGATATCTCTACAGAAAAAAGATTTCTAAGCCCATTCATACCTGTGACAGTTATCTGGCATGGACACAACCAATGGGAAATAAACCAACAACAGAAAAACTCCATCTCTGCAAGTACACAGCACCTGCAAGGCTGACTCAGGGTGGGTAAAGGCTATTACAACCCAGAGCACACACACCACCATGCAATTCTAATATCTTGGCTTTCAAGTCCCTGTGATCCTCCCTTTATAGGCTTTTCTTTTTTTTGCTATTTCAGGCATTTCGCTATAATAAACTATGGAATTCTGCTCATACAGAGAAAATTCCATAACTAAATCTTCAATTAAACAGCCTCATATCTACCAGGAAAAGGCAAGTGGTACCTAAGACCTGTGCCAGGGTTTGGTTACTTGCAGACAATCCATAACAACTCCTGAAAGGACATCTGTGCTGATGAAGTCTGAGGACATTTTGTACCAACAAGTATTCCTCGTTTTTATTACCTGAGTGGTTTCAGGAGTGCCCTGAACTAAACTTCAACTTGTTAATCTGCACAGGTATTTGGACTGCAGCCCATGGATTTTCAATGGGTACCTGACACACAATAAATGACAGTATTTGGTTAGTACAGTAAAACCCAGTGCCTTTGCCAAGGGTTGATACTATAACATGGCCCTGATCCAAATTTCACTGGCATTGTTGGGTTTTGCCTTCCACCAGCTCCAGCTACACAAAGTCTGGATGGTAAAATTTTAGTTAATCAGTTGGATAATTATACTTAACCGGTATTAAGGTTTCAGTCTCCAGCAGATGTTTATAATTTGGCTCCAAAACATTAATTATTTCACTGCTGTCCCAGTAAGTAATGGAACATGAGCCATTCAATAGGATATTGACTGACATCTTGTCTCTGACTGTATAGAAGTGCATCTTTAGACAACTTAGCTGCTGAAGTGGTATGTGAAATTGTCCTCTTTATTCCCCTCCTTAGCTTTTGATTTCATCATCTGATTTTAGGCAAACAAGACAGAGGTAGAGACAGAGCTCCTAAAGCTTCTGTGAACATCAAACAAACATCTCAAACACATCTCTAAGCATCTTGATTGAGCCAAAAGACTCAGTTTGGAAACTCCACTTTGCATGAAAGGCTGCAGAAGGAGCTCAGTAGCTGTTTGCAACCAGTGGGGACAGGCAGACAACCAGCACACAGACATCTGCAAAAGTACCCCAGCATCTGTAATCATCTCCTCAACCAACAGCCCAGGGCTGAAGGAGGGAATCTGGGGCCATGAAAGCAGAGCTGGAGTCAGCACAACAGGGAAGCAGAGGTGTTGTGGGTTACAGGTCCATAGGAAAATGTGTTTGTGCTGTTTATAGAACTACATCAGTAAAGAAAAGGTACTGTGGCTTGAGAGCAGGATGTTGGTCATGTCCTGCACCCTGTGCAGAGATGAGGAGGTGAATGCACAGCAAGGCAGAGTGCAGGCAGCTGAACAGCCTTTCAGAATTTCCTATGGAACATAGAACCATCCAGAAAACAGCAGGGGGAAAACCACAGACGAAACAACAAAGAAAACAAAAAGCTGCTGCAGACCTGTGTAAATAAATGGTGAAGCTGCTTAAACCCCAAGGATTTCTGGTTTGTGGTGCTGGATTAAAGAGCAAAGCAAGAGCCTAAGAGATTCTGCCTGTATCCTGCTCTCAAAGGAAACATCATGCACAAAAGAAAGATTGGCAACAGAAAGAAGATCCAGTGTTTGGGGATCAGTGTACAACTATTAGAGCTGAAGTGCTCTTATACAGGGCTCTCAAACACACAGCCTCTGTGGGGAAGCTCTGGAGTCCATTTACATAATGTTTTCCCAAGCTCAGGGCACCACTTGGTCTTTCTTGGCCACAAAAAGTTATCTCTGGCTGTTTAGAGTGTTCAGAGTCCTTAGTCCTCTGAAGGAGATGGGGAAATCTGCGAGGCCAACAGGCCAGCAGACATCTGAGGAACAGCTGCTGAGAACTGCAGAAGTTCCAGGGACCTTAATGTTGATTAAAAATAGAAATAATTTAATCAAGGTCACATTTCTCCTCAAAAAGAAGGAATTCTCCTTAAATACACAGTATTTTGTTACAGTAAAAGTACTCCCTGTGTTGGCAATTCACAGGGCTTGGGAAAACAAATACTTCAAGTCATTCGAGGCCATTTTATTTCAAGATCATAATTTCCAAGGGGACTAAGAGATCAAGCATTAACCTCAGCAAGCAGTCCCATGTTTCAGTGTCTGCCCCACAACCCATGCAGGATCTTCCAGCTACCTACTTAGGACAAAATTCATCTTGGATTCTCAAGTTGGCTTCTTCCTACCAGTATCACTCAGCTTTGCCCTCTTTTCTAACTAAAAATAGAGGGGAAATCCAGAGAAAGGAAATTCAGCAGTAAGTATAGTTCCCTTACACATACAGATACATTTCTAACTCATATACTTAAGCCTTTTTTTGTTTCTGGAAGTACTAAGCTCCTTCCCCACTGTTAGTGGGAGCTCTGTGTGTCTCGAGGGTTTTGGGAGGGCATGAAGGTAAAATAAAATCACAGGTGAGAAGACACATTCTTTTCAGGTCGCTTAGCAATGCATAGGATTCCTGTGGCCTGAATCAGTTCATTGCTAAACTGCTGGGACTGTCAGGAAAACCATGTTTTTGCATTCCCTTCTCTGGGTTCCTTCCACTGAAGTATATTAACAAAAGAGGTTCCTTTGTCAAACCACAGAATATTCATATGCTTAGCTGAGATTCACCACACTTGGTGGTCTGGAAATTTTTTAAAGGACACAGAACTAAACATGAGCTGGACAAAGCAAGGGAAGGTACCTTGAGTCACTCTGAGCACAAATGGACAGATTGAATTTTCCTACCATTAGCTGCGATAAATACATCCCAGGGCACGAGGGGTGACAGAGCAGTGGAACAAGGAGGTATTCTTGACTGATTTTGAAGGTTTTGTTTGTGCCCAATGGATTAAGAAATTTGTTCATCCTTCCTTGAAGACTACATTTGTAATGCTGTACCACTGCTGGGGTGAGTCAGAGGTTAAGTTATGGCCGGATAAATTCTAACAGCACAATTTATGCTCACCTGACCCATGGATCTGTGCAAATATTGACTCAGATATTAGTCAAACAAAGAACTAAAGATCTTCTGCATCTTGCCTTTTGCCCCTCTGAACAGGATCTTGGGCAGAATTCTCTCCCAATGGTGTGCCAACCCAAAGGGTTTAGTTTTAACTATGTCTTCCTCACTCAAATTGTTGTTTTCCCTCATTTATTTTCTCTCCCAGGCATCTGGACTATCCAGGCAAGGTGAGTCCCTCAGTCACCATCCACGGAGGCCATGGAGGTTCACCAACCTCTTAAATCACACAACTACATTGCTTTCTTCAAACACACTCCTAAAGTTCTGAATCAAACATCAACAATCACAAAATAGGCTCTTACAAGTAAAGGAATGAAAACAAACACATCAGGGCTCTTTTGTTGGCTGATGTTTGAAACTTCACCACAGCATCCAGTTCACTCCTCTGACATTTTTTACCATGGTTGTTAGATGTAGATACACTTGTTTTTTCAAAGCAGTTCATATTTTACATATTCACATCAGTCTGAGAGATGTGGATCATAAAAGGCACAGTGAAAAGAAACAGTAATATCCAAGTTTATCCAAAGAGCATTTATCCACCAGGCACATTCATATTGTCTCTCAACAGAGCGTGTGACATGCATCATAACATCAGGGAAGGGAATGTCTCAGTGATTTGCAGAGGCTCTGTGAGCTTTATTCTTCTTCCAGTCAATGACAGTTGAGGCCAGAAGTGCCTGACCTGCCACAGGAATTCCTGGGTTTAGTTTCTAATTGCATTCTTTCAGAAACTACATGTTCTGAAAATAACAGTACCATTAAATATCCAGCATAAGCATCTCTCAACCATCTAAAATTCAAAGTGAACAATTTAAACACACATCTAGGCTTACAACCAAAGTTGTAAGTCTAACCAAAAAACCAATAAGAGAGCACCAAAATGAAATTCCTACTCATTACTTTAAGATAAAGTGTAAGCACTTAGAAAATGTGCATATATTTCAGAGCATCAAAAAGGTAAATAAACTTTGGGGAGAATAATGAAAAAAATGCATAAAATTTAATCTTGTGGGATGCAGTTTGAATACAAATAATAGAGACAACTGAAAGTAAAAAAAACCCTTCAGAATCTAATTCTGCCAAATCCCAAAAGCTTCAGAGAAAAATTTACAAAACAAATCCTGCTGAGATTCAATGCCAAAGCCCTCAGAAAGGTACCTCTTTTACCTTCTCAGCACAGCCCTCACTGTCCTTTAGCTCTTCATCATACCCTCAATTCCAAGCCCAGTGAGCACATCTCTTCCCACCAGGTCAAGCCAGAATCTTCAGCTTGAACAACCAGCTGAGCACAACAAAAACTAAGCTGCTCAATGATACAAACTACTCAAGCTAAAGCTAAAGAGTAAAATCTCACTGGATCATTTATCTTAGAAAATGCAGAGCCTATCAAAAACTTCTGCAGGAATTAAAAACACCAAGACAGGTGGTCCCTGCAGTGGTATTCTCCCTTTGTTTACAAAAGTCAGTACAGATACCAAAGGCCTTTAGAACTGTCAAGAAAAAGAAATAAAAAGCCCATGCTGAAAGCATCCACAAACATTTCTCACGTTGAAAATTACCTGCACTACCTGTTTCCTTTCCCTTTGCACAACACAAGGCCTTACAGCCAGCCAGAGCACAAGACAAGAACCCTCAGGTGTCCATGAGCAACTGTATTGCTCCCAAAGGGAAATGAACAGTGAGAAAGAAGCACAAAATCAGCTGAAAACTCTCCCTCCCATGGTCAGGTTGTGACCAACTAAACACGAGACCTTACACAACACTAAGAGCAACAATTCCTTTCACTGCACCTCAGTGTTCTTGCTGTGCCACTCCTCAGGTTTTCCTTGTCCTCTGCTGCTGTTTTCTTTTTGATTTGAATTTTGATGCTAACTTTCTTTCCTATCACATTATATCCAGATAAGTCAGGGTTCTTTGGATGTGCACAGCTTTTTTACCTTCACACAGAAGTGAAAACCTCTGCCAAGCATGACAGGTGTGGGATGAAGTTGTTCCAAGGCTGCCAAGAATTTTCATGGTAAGAATTTCTTTCCAAAACATCCTCTCTGCCCACAGCTTGGTTAGACATTCTCCTGGTAATTACTTTTTGGACAATGAACTGCAATGCTCAAAACATTTTTGCAACAAAGGTAGGAGACCATCATGAGCCACCCTGGAGAAGCCTCTGCCACACAGGTCTGGGAGACACATGGTCTTGTGTTGTGACCCAACTTGCTGGCCAAAGATTCTACTAAGAGGGAAG
>NW_008658697.1:64729-74254 GCF_000695815.1 Acanthisitta chloris
TGACTCTCAAAGATTAAAAGTTTACCTGTGTGGAATGATGTTTTGTAAGGCAGGATACAAAAATAAATAAGAGTGTTTCAGAGGAGAGACTTGAAAGGAAAGATAGATGGGGAAGAAGTAAGAAGTATCATTTGTTTTCCCAGATAATAAATATAAGCTTCGCTCCTTCTCCCCAGTAATCAGTCAGCAGTATAAGAAACCTCTGCACCAGCTGCATCCATTTAAAAGGGTTAATGTGAAAGTTTAGGATTTGTAGTCCCTAATTCTACAGTCACTTTTGTCAGGGGTGCTGGTAAGAGCAAGGACTCACTGAAGGGAGGTTGAATGCTTGTCTTGTAACAACTGCCAGCTGTGAGCCTGAAACACAGCAGGGCACCTTTCCTACCTCCTGACTTCTTGAGGATTCCACATTTAGTCCCAAAGAGAGACAAGATACTGGACAGGACATGGGTCTGATCCCATCAGGCAAAGCCTAACATGCCTGCTTAGGTTTTCTCATCTGCCACTCACAGAAATAAATGCTCTAAGTATAAAATATCTGGCATCATATCAAGAGACTATCAACAGAATAGGGACAGGGTTGCATGGTAGAGAGACTTCTCTCTTAGCTAAGTTTCAAGCCTGTTTTTGGAGAGTTGCAATGAATTTTCACTGAGTACAAAGTTATATATTAGGGGATGTATAGGACAAGAACTTTCTATCTCAGTGGATCCTGAAGTCCTATGAAAACTACTCTTAAGTGTTTGTGTAGAATTCAGGCAATTACACCAACTATGGAGCAGAAAAAAACCCCTTTGGACCACCACTGGATGCTGAACTTGTCTAAGCCAAACACTGGGGGTTAAATTAGAAGCACTGGAATTACCCAGCTGGAAAAAGCTGCTGGTGAAGCACTGAGAAGCCATAATTCCCCACATTCCTTTGCTACCAAGAAATCATACAGCCCTTTTATAACTAACTGATAAGCCCAGAGATAGTGCATTTAACCAAGTATTAAAAGGCAATAACTCTTACTGAACTAGGTCAGCACCTGTGTATATCTTCAAGGAGTAACAAACAGAGCCTGTCTGGTCATCTCCAGCAGAGTTCAAACCACTGCAAAGTTCAGGACCAGGAAAAAGGTTGATCTGTGCAAGCTATAGCAGGGAAAAGAGATCACCATAGAGTACAGCAGAACTAAACCCTTAGTTCACTTGTTTTATATTGCTGAAAGAGAAGACACCCATTGCCAACAGGTTGTAGAGGATCTACACTACAGGACATGGTTGGTTTGGACATCTGTTGGTGTGGTCTGGGGTGCACATTACACCACAGAAGTGTTTGCTGCTTCTCTTAAAACATGAGGCATGAAAAGAGGTATCTTTAGTAGCTTTCTCTATGAAATCCCCAAGCACAAATAACTTTCCTAGTCTGATTCAAAACTGTAACTACAAGTCAGATCTACATGTAAAAGCAAAAGTCATGAATGTGTTTGATGTATTTTAAGTAAGGCACTGAACTGCAGTTGTTATTTACAGATCAAAGAAGCTCCAGCAGTGTCCTGAAATAATCTAAGTGAGAAATGCCAAAATCTGATTTCATCCATGTCCATGTGTTGCTTTGAACTCGTAATTCACAGAATTGGTCACTATATTGAAGTAATTATCAAGCTTAAGGCTTGCCAAGTTTGATGGCTGTGTTCCCTTATAAAAAAGTCAGGTTTGAAGGGAAGCAGAATGATATATTGGAAGACCTGCAGCCTTCACTGAAGTCTGGGGAGGAAAAGCAATGAATATGCAAAGAACCACCCCCCCTTTTGCCAAAAAGTAAATATAATTTAGTTCTCTAATTGGTTGCTGTGACACAGATTAGCAAAATAAATAGTTTTCATTAACCAATACATATAAAGTAGTTAACTCCTCCTCCCTCATAAGAAAAGTTTCTTGTAACAGTTAAGTGGAAAAATATCTCTGCTCTCTAAAAATCTAATGAAGCCATATATTGTTTGTGGAAGGGCAACTAAACCAACAATTTCACAGCACAGCCTAACACGTTTAAATTAAAATACTAATAATAGTGAAAAGAAACTGATCAAGTATTTCTGCAGGCAGGAATAAATAAGCAAAATGTATTCAGATATCAGCAAAGACTTTAAAACTACTCTTTTCTTTTTTTTGCCAGTTACTTACAGTGGTTACAAAATGTATTCAGATATCAGCAAATACTTTAAAACTACTCTTTTTTTTTTTTTTGCCAGTTACTTACAGTGGTTGGAAATGACCACAAACACTGGTTTGCCAAAGAATCAGGAATCACACAGCTTAGGCTATAATTAAAAAGCAATCTTTGGGAAATAGGTTATTACCAGTATTTAGTAGCTAATTTGTTAGTTAATGCCTTAACAAAGCTCTCCTCTGATTGCAGTGGAGGGGGAACAACTTCAAGAGGATTATTTGCTATTAAGACTTGCACACAATTATTGAGAATGCTGCTGTGCTCCTGCAATTACGAGGGCAGAGCAGTCACCAGGAAAGCTGGATGGAGTCAGGCTGTGCTGCAGCCAATTCCCACATGCAGGGCACAAGTCTGGCCCCTGAATTTTAAGGGCAGCTCACAGAGTACCCTCTCAAATTTGAGTGTTTACTAAATAACAGAGAGGTGCAAGCTCAATGTTTCTTGATAGCAATCACACCTTTTATTTTATTACCACTCACATCAATGTGGAGGTTTTCCCCCCATATTCTTTAATTTCATTTCTGAAGGGGCAATTGCATAACTGTTGGAGTCTCTACATAATATTTTCCCGCAAGATAATATGATACTCATTTAGTTTTCCTTCTGACAAAAAGGACAACACAAAGATATTTTCTGTCAAATTCTATGGATACCATATTGAAATCACAGTCCTGGAGATAAACAGAACAGGATCCTACAAATATATCCCATGTACTGACAAGTTATAATTGACTGAACTGCCATCACTTGCTACTATCTCCTCTCATAGCTGCTATCCTGATCAGGGCAAGGAATTCAACACCTCACTAACCCCAGACTTAACTTCAGTCTCAGGAAACATTACCAACAAACTTGCAGGCAACAGGAGAAAGGGAAGAAATCCAAACTCACCCATAGTATGAACTGTTCTTCCTGCCATTACTACCTCTTCAGGCTCTTATTACCATTTTTCAATTGCAAGGACTTTCCTATAGCAAAATCTGGGAATAAAAATATCTTTAACAATGTAATTGAACCTGAGTCATACTTTCTATGTAAAGGTTGGTTTGGGGAGCTGTAGCCCAGCTGACACAATCTCAGGAAGTCTTCAGCTGCAAAGCAAAGCAGAGAGGCCCATTAATCATATTTATCAAGATTGTCTACCCTGGCTTTCATGCAGTTAGGGGAAATGTGCTATTCTACTTCAGCAACAAGGAGCAAAGCTAAAACAAACTGACCTAACTGCATGGGTCATTTCCAGAAATAGAAAGGATACCAGAAAGGATACCAGCAGCACAGCTGTACAGGCCAAAGGGCAAAATGCTGGGAGGGTTGGAGAAAAAGGGGTAAAAAACATCCCCCCAAAACCTGTGAGGTATGTAGCCAGTGGCAAAATTAATACTGGGCCAAATTTTGCTTGAATTGGCATTCAGTACATTAAAGTCAGGAAGAGAAGAGCCAGTTAAGTGCCTTATGATCTTGTACTGCATGAGACTCCTAAAATGTTTTATTGCACTTGAGGATTTCATACCAGCAAGACCAAGAAGGGAGCAGATAACCTCCCACTGAGGCACAAGCATATTATTTATTCTGACATTCGTGGATCCTTACTTGCTCTTCTCTTTTTACATTAAGAGACTGTACAACATCAAATGCAAACACAGAATACAAGGTACTGGCTGTTCTCTGTACTGGTACTCTGATACTAGCTGCATCCTAGCTTATGATTCTCTCTCTTTTCTGAAGGTTTGCTCAGCCTGAAGGAGCATTAAGATGCTTCAGTCTGCTCAGGACAGAAATTCGTCCATGTCACACATTGTGCATCACTAGCAGCCTTGAACTGGGAAAGATTCAATCCTTGGGTAGCCAGATTTGGCAGAGGGACCCAAGTGTTGCTGTCTGTGCAGCATGATGCCAAAATATTCAGGACAAACTCTAGACCTGCTGACTTTGAAAAGCAAGAACACAATTTTCACATATTCAACCAACATAAAAAGAAAATTTGCAGGGCTTACACTTTATTGGCTTCAATAAAATTAACAGAAAAATAAAAGTGAGATAAGAGCCTGGTTTAATAACACTATTTCCATCTGCAGTATACACACCAGACCTGCTTTGCCTACATTTCTATAAAAGTAATGAAAATCACATTACCACAAGTCTCTGCTGCTCCACCCCCACTTGCATTCCCAGCTACATTGTCACTACAAAGTGACATGGGACTCCAAATCGAGATGCACAACACATAGGGATTACCCCAAAGATTATAAAGCTTATTGTATTTTTCTTAGAAGCAGATAAGCTAAAGAAATGATAAAATAAAATTCAAAATAGCTTTTTACATCGCCCATGAGGTCTCAGCACCGACACTGCAGCGTGTCAGGATCATATATCCTTTTTTTTCTTTATGGCACATTATTCCACTGGGAAAGAATACACGGGGAATGCTACAGACTTTATATAATCTATTCCTAGAAATTGAAAATCTGGTCCAAGTTTAAAAAACCAGGATCCCATAGCATCATTCCCAAAATAAATCTCACTCCATTTCCACACAGAAATTAGTCCCGGGAAATTCAATAGGACTAGTCCACAGAATCGAATCAAATTAATGACGTTTCAGACTTGATGTTTGCTTTGGAACTGGGTTGAGAGGAAGAGTTAAAGCAAAGGCAATTCCAAGATCCGCAGCTCATCCCAAAAATCCGATCGCAGGGATCGGCGCGGGCGCTGCTGCCCCCTAGTGTCGACAGCGCGAACTACACAGCGGGCACTGCGCCCCCGTTTCTTCACTTTACCTCTTTATAAATTAGAAAAAAAACCTTCCTGTGGAAAAATTAACTTCTTCTTTACCCGGACAAAGTGTTTGCGACAAGGATTGACTGCTACTGCACTCCCAAGATTCCCCTTGAAACAAGCTAAGAAAGTTGTTTCACCTAACAACTAACCAAGTCCTTTGGCTCTTAAAACAACCTGAAGTCAGGTATGACTATCAGTATTTTCCTTTTAAGGGTCACTCCTCCTGCACTCAAAACAGAGGAATCAATCCCTATTTCCTGCAAGATAATAATAATAATATAGTCTTTCCAAAAACTGAAGTATGATGTGTGTTTATTAAGCACTTGGAAGAATTGCTCTTGTGGCACATTCTCCCAAGTGCCTCTCCAGCCATGTTTCAAATATTATAACTGATAAATTAATAAGTTGTCTGTCACAGATCTGGTTTCTTTTTCACGTCTTTATTGTAAATTTGGGGTTGCAGATTCAATTCTTGGGTTGCTGATTCTTTTAAAATGTGCTTCTGGTTTTTGTAGGTGTAGAGAAACTCTGTAATAGCTAAGTGTGAGAACCAGTAATTGCTATTAATACTGACAGCAGCGTGACCCTGCCAGTGTAGCCTTCCACTGTAAAACTGTGTTTTGGTCTACTTCAGGCAAGAATTTCATCCATGAAAGACAGTCCTGTACTTTAAGAAAATTGCTAAATTGCTTGCTGTTCCAGACCAATCACACATTTATAGGACAAGTTGCTTCAGAGAGTCCAAAACCCTTGACAAGGGATTACTAAAATCAATACAATATTTCACATGTAGATGCATCCCTATGTACCTTTGTACAGATTTTAAATAAACAGATGCACTACAGGCATGTGTTTTTCAAGTGTTACAGAACAACCCACTTCAGCACAGACACAGAGAAATTCCTTCACCCACCCACAAAACATGGTCCTCATCAGATACAGCCCAGCAACCTTCCAGCCATTGGCAGGATCACTCTATAACTTAGCAAAACAAGAACTGAGACCTACAGAAAGAATCTAGACAGACAAAACACAGCTGTGGAATTAAACCTAAAAGCCACCACTCAGTTAAAAATTTCACAAAATTTGTTTGATTCTTTCTTGCCTTTAAACAGTCACAAGTGTTAAGGACAGTGACAGACACAACTGACTAATCCTATTAGACACACAGGGGCTTCCCCTGACTTCAGTGTCATCCTATCAGGCTACAAGGACTGAAGATTCTGATCTCCATGTGGACATGTGGGTGGAAGTGCTGGAGGAAGTGTTAGCTTGATGGTTGGACTCAGTGATCTCAGAGGTCTTTTCCAACCTAAATGATTCTATGATTCTAAGAATCAAAGTTATTCCATGAAGTCTAATGTCCTTAGTTTCCCCTGAAAAGCTTTGAAGATGTTACTACTCATCCAATGACACTATCAGATAGCTTTTTTTAAAAAATATCCCTTATAATCACATATTTGCTACTTTCTAGTTTTCCTATTATAAGCCTTTTCTCCTCCTTTTAAAATGAGGACACTATCCCTTGGTAGCTGTGTTCCCTCTGGTCACAGTCCCACCTTCCTATCAGGGAAAGGGATGCCTTTTGTGTGCTGTCCTTCATCAGGGGTTTGCAACCTCTTTCTGATCCTTTGCCACAGATCATTTTATTTAGGTGGGGAAACAGTGGAGAAATTCATGGTCTCCACTGGAGATAGCACATGGAGTGTGTTCTTTAACCCACTGTGAATCACGTAAAACTCAAAGCAATCCATGTAACAAATAAAGTTCTTAGGTTATTTTAAAAATACAACAAAAGAAAACAACAAAAGAAACAAAAATGTCACAACATGAAGAAAACCAGAGCTTCTCCTTCACAGCATTTTCTCCTTCATAACTTGCTCTTGCTCAGTGTTGCTGCTCACCCACAAAACACATTCCTGCACCATGAGTGCTGCAGAAAACATCATTTGCAGAAACACTTTAGTAAGCTGCCTTGAGGATGTATGGAAATAGCACCTCTGCTTGAAGCCTGCAGTAGAACACACTTCCTGCAAGACTCTACTTTGCACACACATTCAGTTGGAAAGAATCTGTGTTATCAAATCACATGAGGCACTTCTGGTGCACTTCTGGCTTTCAAAGTGGTTTTCTATTCAAAAACCTCAGATGCAAGGCTGCAGTTTTCAAAATACACAAACACGCTGCATACATGAAAATCTTTTCATCTGAAGATACCCACTGATGTCAGAGTGATGGGCTAAGTGTGTGCTCCACTACTAAACTCCACATCAAGGGCAGCAAGGATGGCTGCATTCTGCTTCTAGTCTACATGGATATTGCACCTGGCCTGAAAGTGTTCAACCAGAAAAATCTCACATCACTAAACATGCTTGACCAAAGGAAAAAAGAAACTCCTTCCCCCCAAATTTCAGGAAATTTGCTTTAGGTCTCTGTCTACCTTGCCTGGTTTATTTGCCATTCAGGCATGTGACAAAACCTACTTCCCACAACTGGTAAATTAGAAAAACCAGAGTTATTTTGTGGTCTGTAGAAGTCATTTATAACTGCTTTGTGAGATCTCCATTTTCATCTCCAAGTACTATTCCAGCATTTACAGTGAGAAGGTAACGAGCACAACCAACAGCAGCAAAGGACACTTAGTCCTTTAGTCCATTTATCAGTGCTGGAGATCACAAGGCAGGATGTGCCTGAGCCCTTATCCTAGAGCATGGACTTCTCTCCAGCTCTTACCCTTCAAGAATTAGCTTTAACCCTCACATACCTCTCAAAAATCCCTTTAATATAGAGGTCTAGAAGAATCCAAGTGACACAAGAGTCGGTGCAACTCTTTCCAAGACAAAATGATGTTAAGGGGAGGATGGAGCAGGGACTTTTTTTTTCAACTTTCCTTCCAGTAGTCACATCACACAACTTCTGCACAATTTTCCACATAGCTGCTTAATCCATTTCACAGTTCCCATCTCTTCCATGAGACAGCTGATGTTCTATATGGAAACACCCAAGCCAAAGAAATGCTGGTTGCTCAGTAAAAGTCAAAACCCAGTGTTAAGGCTCCTGTGTGGCAAATTCCTGGTTAAACCTAAGCTATCTAGAATCACAAAATAACATAAAGCCAGCTCAGTTTTCCAAAAGGTAACAAAAGACAGATACTGCACATATTTCATCAAGGAGGATGTTTATTTTCCCAAATATTGTATTAAGATAGTGTCCTGTTTGCCTATTTCTATCGACATCTGCTCTGTAATACACAGAGAATGACAGAAGATCAAAGTTTTAATTGTGCAAGTCAAAGAATGTATTAATAACATTCTTTCTGTCCTACAGCAACAGAGATAAACTTTAAAACCCCCTCTAACAGCTAAGAGAACAGGATATTTATATAAAGATGTCCTAACAAAAGGAAAGCATGCAAAACTACCTCCAGTGGATAAACAAACTGGACTCCCTGTTTGCAGACTGTTCCCTATGGAACTTAATTCTCAGAGATCCCCTCCCACCCTCAGTCAACAGGGTCAACACATCTCAGCTGGGCTTTACATCTTTATACAAACCCCTTTCAGCATCCTTTGTTCCCTGACCCTTTCAATTGAGGAAAATGCAGCAGGTGTGCCTTTAAGGCCCATTTTGCTGCTAGTTGCTTGAGTTTCCCTCTCCCAGGCAGTAAGGCACAGAATCTCCTGAGCTGGAAGGAACCCACAAGAATCATTGAGTCCAACTCCTGGCCCTGCACAAGGCACCCCAACCATCCCACCCTGTGCCTGAATCATTTAAGAAAAGAGTTTTTTGTTGGTTTTTCTTCTAGCTGTTTCTTCATCTGTGAAGGCTGCACTGAGTATCCTCCACAGCCCTTTGAGACACACCTTCCAACAGGAACAGCAGTTCTGTGGCATACACACAGCAAACAGTACCTCCTCCTCAGATATTATTACTTCTTGGCTTTCTGGAATTGGAAGGAGCCTGAACGTGTTGCTGTTTGTCACACTGCTGCCACTCATTAATGCCAAAGCATATTTGGAACTAGTTGTCCTTCTCCTCCCTGAAGTTAATATACCATGGAGTGTTTTTCTTTTCTTCTATTCTTCATCTGTGAAGGCTGCACTGAGTATCCTCCACAGCCCTTTGAGACACACCTTCCAACAGGAACAGCAGTTCTGTGGCATACACACAGCAAACAGTACCTCCTCCTCAGATATTATTACTTCTTGGCTTTCTGGAATTGGAAGGAGCCTGAACGTGTTGCTGTTTGTCACACTGCTGCCACTCATTAATGCCAAAGCATATTATCTGTGAAGGCTGCACTGAGTATCCTCCACAGCCCTTTGAGACACACCTTCCAACAGGAACAGCAGTTCTGTGGCATACACACAGCAAACAGTACCTCCTCCTCAGATATTATTACTTCTTGGCTTTCTGGAATTGGAAGGAGCCTGAACGTGTTGCTGTTTGTCACACTGCTGCCACTCATTAATGCCAAAGCATATTTGGAACTAGTTGTCCTTCTCCTCCCTGAAGTTAATATACCATGGAGTG
>NW_008658697.1:74283-79206 GCF_000695815.1 Acanthisitta chloris
ATCCACTGAGGGCTCTGACTTGCATACACTCAAGGGAAAAAAAAACAACACAAAAAACCCAAACCAACCCACAACAGTACTAACTTGGACTCCCAAAAGTGACAACTGGGCAACCTCCCTGAAAGCAAGGCCAATAGTGTGCTGTATGGGAATGAGGTCAGATTTATCAGTAGTTTTCCTTTCAAATTCAAAGCTCTGAGATGAGTTCTGAAACAACAGTGAGAAGCAAAGCATCATTGCCACCACCACCTGTATAGAGGTCAGCACAAGCAGAATTGGCTCAGAAAAGTCTATGAGGCAACACAGAGAATAAGCTCACTCAGGGCTACCTGCATAGCAAAGACACTTGAAAGTCTCAGCCTCCTTTAAAGTCATCTATGAATGAGCCACTTGTCCTCCATCCCCTTTGCCTTTAAGAGAGAGTTGAATATTCATTTTAGCTCCTTTTGAATCTACCTCTAAGCTAATGCCCAGTCCATCTGCAGTACCTTTAACAGTGACCAACTGAATGAAAAGCACACAGAACAACCCACTCAGGACTGTCTCAATTCTTCCAAACTGTGGTAGCTCCAGACAGAAGGGACACGACATTCACCACAGCACTGCAACCTGCAGACAGACGTGCACAGGGTGAAGTAACTCACTGCACACAGGGAAACTGGACAAAGCACTTCCTTTCCTTTTGTGCTGTGCCCTCATTCACAATAACCTCCTTCAAGACATCTGCTGGAGTCCTGCAACGTTAACGGAAATGGAAGAGCTCCAACGGGAACTCAAGAGCTTCTTTCTTTTTCCCATGAACTGAACATTATGGAATTTTAACAGATGTTCTACTTGGTCATAGTTAATAAAATGGATTATGCAGGAATTAAAAATCTGGCTCCATTTGCTTATAGATCTCAGCTGTAGAACTATATTCTCATTAAGAGGATTTACAGTGGATTTATAGTCTGCTCCTGCCTTGTTATAAGATGGTTGGAGATCTTACAAATGAACTTGTCTCTGTTGTGAAAAACATCAATAAATTTACCTGTTCATTGACTGTTCTTAGTAGCATGATCCAGTTTCCACACCAGTACACTCCAACCATAGGAAAGGACAATTCCCACTTGGATTTGCTTTGGAAATGACATCATGGGAATTCCACATCGTTTCACAGCCTCCAATTTCTACCATTTATTCAAAGTCTCATTCAGCAACTTAATAACCATACTCCCACTTTGTGCTTTATTACAAAAAGCTTTCCTCTTGGAGCACAGATGTCTCTTTTTGGCTTCTCCTGCCAACAGAATGAGGCACTGTACCTCGCTTCCCTTTCCATTTTAGGATTAGTTCAGTGTAACTACATCAAAGGAAGATGTAAAGACCAAAACGAAACGGAGATGTGAGAAGAGGCACCAAAAGGGAAGTAGGTGAAAAGAGTCACAGCCAAAACTTTCAAGTGTTGAGGTTCACTCAAAGTTATTTCCAAAAGCTTTACATATTTAGCCATTTCCTTTCTCTTCTAATATCCATCTGCTCAGAAAGCATTCTGAGGAGAAGATAATGGGGCTCAGAGAAAGAGGGAGAATCAAAACTGAAGGATGAAACAACTACCTTGCACCAGAACAGCAGCAGCTAAAGCAAATTACACAGAGCACAGTAAGGCTGTCCTGAAAAGATCTGCTTTGCTGCACTACAAAGACGAAGTTTCAGCATCACACCCCGAAGTCCAATCAATTGACAAACAGATCTGTGTCCAGGAACTGAAATCTGCTTGATGCAATACACAAAATTTTACCCCAATGAAACAACTAAAATTAACCTTTCTGAAATTCTGGCTCAAGAATTTAGCCAGGGCAAAAATATCATCATCTGAAAAGCACTGATATTCCCAGACTCTTCCAATTAGTTTTTAAATTAAAAAAATCATGCATTGAAGCCTCTCTACTCAAAGAATCCCACTCCTCTGTAACTGAACAAAGGGGTTTGTGTAGGTAAAGAACCAAAGCATGTAAACAAACTCTAAATATAAAAGTCAGATGGAATTAAATATCAGTTTATATGTGCTGTACAGCTACCTGGATCTGTCCAATAATGAATTAATACAGATTTTTATCTGAAAATAAAGACTTTCTCTAAAAGAAGAAATGTACTTAAAGAGAAGGAAAAATGCCAAGATTAAATGTCAGGCATACAACAGTTCCAACTGAAGGTTCAATATGCTGCTCTTACTCGAGTGGACATTGCTGTACAATATTTAGTGTCAGAAAAATGCATCAGCCCTGTTAAATTCAAAGATTTTTTTTCTCCCCTTTTTAAACATCACCTATGATTTGTTTCACTTTGAAGAGAAAGCACATTTCATTTGGTAATCATTTATTTCTCATTCTATTGGACAGATTCTCCCCAAAAGCAATACTTCAACTGAAATCAGTTCTGAAGGATCTTTTATGAATATACATAATGGAGAGGACCCCCATTAAATTTCCAACAAAGTGCTGCCATTTTGAGTAAACAAAGTTATCTCAGCAGGGTCACACACTGTGCCATGAATATGGTCTGCAAATTAATTACCACCCTGACATATGTCAAAACAAATTTTAAGGAGAATAGCACCCAGTAGTAACTGTGTGTTTTATCTACCTGTTAGTATGCAAAATCTGTATTCAATGGGATCTAAATTTATTCATTTATTCAGAACCCCTCAGAGAAATCAAAACGATTCGTATTCGTTGGCCTTTTTTGCCTGTCTGCAAATGAAATCTGAGTGAATAACGTGTTTAGTGAGCCAGAAAATAAGCACAGGACAAAGCTGTGGTGGGGGTTACACTTCAGAAAAGCAGGTGTCATCTCTGCACAAATAACTAATTTTTTAAACACTCAAAACTTCTCAAATAGACTGCAGTGCATTAGCATTTGTCAGCACTTTAAGGAACACTAAATTTAGTATTTCTTGTTTTAGGTGATATCCATCTTTATTTCATACTTGTGACAAGAGCTGGCTAAAATAACTGTCCTAAAAACAGTTTGCAGCATGAAGAAAGGCTTTTAAAAGCTGAGCTATTGTATGAAGCTTAAAATGCCTCTGCAACTGTTATCAATGGCAACAGAGCCAACAGATCTGAGCCTGAGTTTAAATCCAAAGACACAAAGATGCAAACCTAGTTGAGTTATACAAGTAGAAGACAAACCCACACATACCACATTGAGCACAGCATGTAAAGCACCATTCCTGGACAACAGTGGTTATGTCTGACTAAATGTCAGGAAGAAATTCTTCCCTGTGAGGTGCTGAGGCACTGGCACAGGCTGCCCAGAAAAGCTGTGGCTGCTCCATCCCTCGAAGTGTTTCAGGCCAGGTTGGACGGGATTTGGAGCAACGTGGACTAGTGGAAGGTGTCCCTGTCCGTGGCAGGGAGTGGAACAAGATAAGCTTCAAGGTCCTTTCCAATCCAAATCATTCTATGAGTCTGTGTTTTCAAAGGAACCATAGCCTCATCTCTTTGAGGTAACACATAGATGATGCAACTTCTGCTTTGTCAAGATAACCTCCTGGGATCTGATTCTGAAACAATTTTAGCCTGAGAGTTTATCAGTAGGTTTTCTACTTCTTCTATAATCTGCCTTCAGTCCACAGAGCATATCAAAGACTTCCATGACACTAATCCTGTAACTCACAGTACATTTATGAAAAGATTTTTGTTTAACCACTATTTTCTGCCAAGCAGCCTAAAATATTTTTAGCCTCATTTTTTTCCCAACAATGAAATAGTTCTGATTTAGAGTTAAGTAATGCCATATCAAATCTACAGACTGGATGACTAAATGCATTTCTTTCACACATTAAATAAAAAAGAGAGAGAGCACAATCCTCCCTATAGACAGATGACAGATAATCTCTTGGCATCTGCTGACGAATATATTTAAAGAAAGCCTAAATCTGTCTGTGCTAAACTTGGCCTAATGCCACCAGTTCACCACTGTTGGCATATATAGTTCACATGATGCAATCACAAGACTTGAGAAAGTTTCCAGTACTTTACTTTATGGTTTTCATCATGTCAACATAGACCTTTCCATCCTTTTTTGATATAGCAGCAACAGAACTGAGACACAGAGTGGTAGATAAAGTTTTGCATGTATCACCTGTGGTTTCCTTCATGCACATTATCAGGATTCTATTTAAATTACAGACTAGTAACCTATCTAGAATGAAATATGCTGGGATTTAGAGCTTATGGTTAGAGCAATTGATCTCAATTGTACAACTCTCTCTTGTTAGAAAATTGAGGCAAAGGAATCAATTACAAAAAAACCAGAGAAAAAGACAAGTGTTTTACCTCTCTTAATACTGTGCTTTTATAGCCACGATAAAGTCCTTGAACACCCTGTAAACCAACAAAAGAAAGCATCACCCACATGGAATTAGTGTGCCCAAGACCACAATTTATCAGTGATTACAAGGCAAGCAGTACTGTGTGTCACACCTCAACTTCAAATGGACTATATTGATTATAACACTGAGTCCTGTATTCCATTATTTACAATGCCAGAGGGTTTTATTTTCACCTTCTTAGCCTTGATTTGGAGCTTTTATCAAGACAAATATTTTCTAGTTTTAACCAGCTGATAATATTCAAAAGAATTAAAACATATATTATATAAGTATTATAAAATGACATGAATTATCTTGCAGGGCAGTTTAGTTAAGTGTTTGGCAAGGCTTATGATTCTCTGATCAGCTACAGAGAAGGGGGAAAACACATGTTTTGAGAGCATCAGCTTTTAGAGCAGAAAGAATTTCCAACAACCCTCCCATGCAGGGTTATCACAATAGTTTTCATTTGAAAGGAAATAAAAATCGAGTGGATCATTTAAAGATCATATTTATGCCTTCCTTTTCTTGGCTTTTACACTCAGCAATGTGTATAAGATTTTTCC
>NW_008658697.1:79230-83485 GCF_000695815.1 Acanthisitta chloris
GGAATACAACTTGGAAAATGCACCATGTGAGACTCCACAAAAACAGAGGTGAAACATTTTTTTACAGGAGGGAACAGTATAACCCCTGAAAAGGTGACTTTTTCAGAAGTCACCAATACTGGATGAGCACTCATTTCCAGAGTTCCTCCCTGACATGGTGCCTTTAGGACACCCTGCTTCAAAAACTAGGAACCATTCAGCAAACTCTACACACAGAGACTCAATGTTCTGCTGTCCCAGACAAGGACTGTTTGCATAAATACCAGCAGAGCTTTGGAACATGAAGCTAGATCCTCTTTTTTCCTCCTCTTTAAACGTAGGTACCCCTTATAAAAAGAGGAGGAAAAAAGAGCTATTTGGAGAATGCATGTAAGTGCATGCACAAGGGGGATGTGGGGGTTTGGTTTCCTGAATCATAACATGCCAATCACTTTTAGCAACAGAAGAATAGATGGGAAAGTGCTGGGAGAGCACAGAACTGGAATAAAGTTGCAGGAATGTTTCTGCATGTGGCATGGCACTGAGTGGGAAGAATGAAGTAACCACTTTGAAAGGTTGCTCTGAACTCACCTCGTGGTACAAGGTGTGGGAGAGGATCTGGAGGGTGCTGGAGGAAGGAGAAACCTGAGCCCTTTGCTTGACGACCTCAGATGGAACCCGTATGAGACATGCAACCTGCAAAAGAACCATGTGGTCAGAGAACAACTCCTTTTGCTGCCTTTCTCTACATACAGCAAACACTTGTTTCATGCAGGAACTTTACAAATGAGGAAATCAGTTTTGCAATTATATAAGTTAAACTAAATGCTGTTCATGAGCAGCTTACGCATTTACTCTGAGAGCCATGTACTTCCTGAACACAAACTGCACTAACAGAAACACAGAACTACCCTTGAAATTTTTAACTTTCAAATCAGAAGTAGATTTGCGTGGGGAAAATCACTGACGAAACCCAAATTTTGAAGCCATTCAGTCTTTTGGCAGCCACAGGAGTTTTTCCTCCGAGTTTCACAGATCTAAACTGAAGATTCAGGGCTTGAAGGACAACCAACATCTTTCCTTGGTAGTTCCTTTGTGCCCTCTAGTGACTGACAGCAAGACACATTCCAGACAGCTTTATGTGCATACAACATATTCAAGGTTTACCTTAAAACACACACACTGGATTTCAGTCAAGGTGAAGCATTGTACTGATCCTTTCCCACACAATAAGTTTTCAAGGCAAGGCAGGTCCCTGCAGCTGGATGGAATAATGTGGCTGCAGCAAAGCTCCAGCTTTTCTTAAAAGCCACACTTGGCTTTAAAACATTCACCTGCCACTTCAGCTTCAGGTAGGGGCTAAGCTTTTGTGCACCTAACTTTGAGGAATGAGGATCCTGAAGTGTGGGAATTACAAGTCCACCACCTCTCTAGAAAATGCATGTTGTTTATCAGCACTTCAACTTTTAAGTAGAGTTTGTTTTTAAATTGGCTCCAGGGTTACTAAAAGCAGTCATAGGACTGGTGGCAAAACTCTGGAGACACCACAGGCTTTTGCTGGACTTTTAGCCTTCCTTAATCCCATCCTGTGCTGGGCTCAGGGACACACTGTGAATCCCAGAGGTACAGGTGATCACAGTACTGCAAGTGCAGAGCAGCCCAGGTGAAAGCTGTCCAAACCAAGCTGCTAACTTAGAAATCCCTATGTGTCAAAGAAAGTACAGGAATTCCCTGGAGATTGCACAGAGACAGTAACTTGAGTGGTCATTTGTGGGTTACACGGTACAAGGTTTAAGTTTCATTGTCACAAAGACACCAAGCAAAAAGTCTGTTATCCTGTTACATTCCTACAACTTTACCAGACAACAATATCCAAAAGTCATTACAAACAGATCTAACTCCATGTGCTCTTCAATTCTCAGGGTCAAAAATAACAAGTGACCCCAATCTGTCAAGAAAATAAGAACTGTCAAGTTTTTTGATAGTTCAGCATAAATATTTATAGAACTTCATGCTTCATAACACTCCATGTCCTTATATTAGTTTTTTATTCCTTAAAAATATGGAGGCAGGAGGGAAGCTTTAAAAAGGCTTGGATGAAAACAATCTAGTCAATCAAGACCAGACAAAGAGCACAGTGTGGCTTCCTGACATCTGGGGTGCTGCAGTTTGGGCAGGAGAAGGGTGGCTACAAAGTAATGTCTCCATTTCCCCCAGACTACTTGGGGTGCATTTCATTTCAAATTAACTTTGATGTCTCTCCCATTTGAATTTGCGCTTCCAAGGAAGCCTGTGGCTGCACAAGAACAAAAACAGTGATTACATTGTGCTGCTCTGAAAGGAAATAAAGGCTCCTGTCACCCGGGCAGTGCTGTCAGATTGGCTCCACAGGGCACTTCTGGCACTCCAAAAGCCACGAGCTGCACCTGCCAACATCTGAACAGTGACATTTTCACTATGCACCTGAAGTTCCAACGCGTTGCCTTGTTTGTTCCTACATATGTACCTTCCTATCAATAACAACCCCAGCAGCCTTTTGATGTTGAGAACAGGTCTCTAAAGGGAAGTATGCAAGATTAAGTTCACACATATTTTATTTATAAAGTAACAACCTGGACAGATTGGTGCAGAAAAATCTCAGCTCTATTAGGCTTAGATCTCAACCACTCCAGTGCCTTCCAGGTAATACTGCTGAAGGTAAAAGAACACAACATGTACCTTCATGGTTTGCTTTTGTAGTTAAATATGTTGAAGCAGCACCAGTATGATATCTCTGCACCAAGAGAACTCATACTTTAATTTTCAGACATCTGAAAGCTGCAAGCAAAGTGCACAGGCAGAGGTGAAACACAACTGTGTGGCTGCTCCACAGTAACTGCCCAGGTATCTGTTTTTACCTGCATCAACTGTGGGTTTAATAGACACACAGCACAGACAGTAACGTGATCTCCCACAGTGGGAGCCCATTCAGCTCCCTAATCACCAGGATCCCAGGAAGAAATTGCTTTTTAATCTCTTGGCTGTTCACATAGATGTAGCCTGTTGCTTGCCACAGAAGAGCACAATAGAGCCTGCCAAACTCAGGCCATTCCTGGTGCATCCTACTGGATTTGGGGATGACCCTGTGACAAATCAGCTCTCTGTCAAACATCTGCAGAGTCAGCCAAGGACAGGGTCCTGCAGTGGGCCCTCAGCTACCTCAGCCAACATTAAGGCATCACACAACAGCACCCCAGTGATAGAGGCCATGCTCATTTCCCCAAGCAAGCTCTGGAGCCAGGAGTTATTCCCATCTTTTAATGGGAGGAAAAACACAGACACAAGACCCTGCAGACCAGGTGCAGGGGGAAAATGGATGCTGTCCCATAAGCTCCTTCCTTATTTACCAGGTCAGGTAACACAATTTTCCAGCTCTCAGACTCTCTCTCCATGTCAATGCACATATATACATACCATAAGGGCAGGAAGACAAGAACACCAAAACAAAAGGCCCAAGAAGTTTTAAATTTAAGCCATAACAAAACCTGATTTTACAGGTACAAGCAAAGCTATTATTAGTTTACAGAACAGGTATGCAGAAACAACAGTATTAGCACCTATTATCTTTCTAGCCTTTTAATACTAGAACTACTTCTGGGTACTGCATTTCAAAGCCCTTGTCTCAAATCATTACGAGTCCAAAGGGCCACTCCAGTATTTAGACACAAACCTAAGTGCATTATTAATTTACTGACTTGCATTAGCCAGTTAGGGCAAAAGCTAAAACCAGGACTATTTGGTTAACATTTGTCTATGTACTGCCAAGATAGTGTATGTTCTAATTAAATTAAGGTAATTTTTCCCCTCCTCTGTCAGTTCAGGGAAAAGCATTTTAACTTTTGGATACTTCTTGTATGCATCAACGCTGCCATCTCCTGGTCGGATTCATGCTAGAACTAGACCATTCTGGCTGTTCTGACCGATGGATGGTGAAGAATGAGGGCAAAGAAAGACTCAAAAATGTTGTGAAGCTTTAAATATCCCACTTTGAATGGTTTGTTTCAGTATATCTGAAATCTATCCACATGTGTTTGTAGCTGACAGAAAGCAAGATCTGCTGCAAATAGCATCAGGAACCTGCCCCAAGCCTTTTCATGGGCTCACCTAAGTTTATTGGGAACACCTTATCTTAAAGCTGTAACTTCAGCATAAGGGCAAATCCCACCCAAAGCTGGAGCTGCTGTTCAGAATCAGGCAGGCTCATCTAATTCATCAGCACAAGGGTACCAAGCTTCTT
>NW_008658697.1:83505-99107 GCF_000695815.1 Acanthisitta chloris
TGGGTCCTGCTTACAAGGAGATTCAGTTCAAGCAGGTGATCCAGACCTTGATGATTCAATAGCCAGGGAACTGCAAAAGCTGCTAGACATACATAACTTGCTGTTCATTCAGGGAACCAGCAGCAAACAGCCTACCATGAAAATGGCTGAAGAAAACTCTCAACCACAATGAGATCTTTGATCTTTGTAAATGATTTTGTGGTTAATGGACAAAGAATCTGAAGTAGCTGGTAGGACTAAAAAGAACCCACTGCATTGTCACTGCAAATTCAGGAGTAAACACTTACCTGCAAACCACTTCTAGCTCACTAGCAGGTCCTTGCTCCTCTGTCCAACATGTTCTGTTCTTTAGGCAAAGCCAAACTTAAAACAATGCCAACATCTTTAGAAGCAACAACTCCTGGTCTTGGGTGCTCCATTATGACCCAAATATTAACATATCTCATCAGACTGAAAGCCTTTTGCTTGCACTCTCTGTGCTCCAGGCTAACCATTTTCCCCACAACTGGATTTGTAGGGTTTGGTGTTTGCTTTTAGGCACCTCTACTACAATCTGACCACTAACTTTGCAGGGAGGATCTGAGAAGTATCCAGAAGCATTTGAAGAGGACAGAGCAGGTGTTACAAGTTGCCATTAAGGGCTTGTGCTAGGTATTTAAACTGGGTTGCTACACAGCAGGTTTTCCCAGAACCAGGGACACAGCTGGTACAACACTATTAGCAGCTTTGTAGCTCTAAGGAGAGCAGCTTGAGAAAGCATTTATTTCCTCATGCAGCCTGGCAGGCACCTTGCACAGCTCATGATCTGACTCACACTCCTAAAAGCTCCCACAACCATAAAGTCTGAGCACTTCTTACCTTTAATAAGAGGCAGATATTACTTGTGCTCTCAAGACAGGCTACTGAAGACTGAGAGCCCATTCTGGGAAGACTCTGGCACCTGATGAGCTCCTGGCTAACGAGCTCATCTATTCCCTGCACTAACCTGAGCTTGGGTGAGAATCAAGACCAGATTTTTCCCACTTAGTAATCACCCAGCCATTCTGCTACATGGCAGGAGAAGAGTAGTCTGAGGACAAAGAAGTGTTCTGGAATGTGTTAGTGGTTGGTGATTTAGGAACCTGCACTCAGTGATTCCAAGCAAATCTTTGGCTTGCATAGCTAAACCTCCTTGAAAATTTGGTACAGAAACATGCAGGAAGCTCCAGAATACTTTTCTGTGTTGCAGCTTTAAAACCTTTCTAAAGGATTTTAATTTTAAATTTCCCAAGCAGGAGGTTAGTTTTAATGACTTTATCTGTCTGAGTAGGCTGGGAAGATTTAAGTGATGTTCACCATATAAATATAATTTAATACTTAACACAGAACTAAGGGAACATACCTGGGGACAGTTTACTCTTAACTTTAATTGATGTTCACCATATAAATATAATTAAATACTTAACACAGAACTACAGAAACATACCTGGGGACAGTTTACTCTTAAATGTCATTTGTATAAGTTTATTCTTAATCAAATAAGCTTCTAATTTATGACACTATAAAACTCTGTATCCAGAGAGCAGAGACTTTCAGCTAAACCTCACAATACCTGTGTGAGATAATCACAAACCCATCAGGGAGGAAAAGCACAAAAATGACAACAAAGAGACTATGCCTTATCAAAGGACAGATGTTTAGGCTGCAGTCAATCTGCTAACAAAATCCTCATCTCTCACTCCATTTTTGAAGGTCAGAAGAATTGCCTAGTGCAACACAATGTAAAATAAGCAAGTAAAACAGAAGAACTATAAAAGCAGATCCAAAGAGAAGCAGCAATAAAGTTGGGTTTGTGTTGAGGGTTTTTTTTTTAAGTGCACTCTGCATTAGCCCTGACTGTATTCCTGCAGATGAAAGCTACCTTAAAACTCAAGTTTGGTTTGTCGCTGGTTTTCTGTTTGGTTGGGGTTTTTTATACTTAAAAAATGCTGTTTCCCAAAACAGGTTAGTATGTCATAATCTGAACATCTCAATTTCTATGTCAGATGCTCTCTTCTAAGTAAGAAGTTACTATTTTCAATCTGAAACATGAAAAATGTCCTTTTCCATTCCTCAGATAACTGAATTATTAAAATAATAGGCGAGTCTTAAACTTAGAGATCTTAAATTGCACCAATTTCCTTTGGATCCTGAAAAAGATGGGGAAATTTCCTTCCTGGTTCAAGCCAGAGGCTCTCAACAAACCTTGAATTCAGCACTGCAGGTTTCCATGGCTCTACATACCCTGTAAACACCCGAACTGCTCAATCACAGAGTCCTAACAGTCCACACACCAGTAATCCTTCATCTAAATAATTGCTGCCCTTTTGCCCAGGGCAGAACAAAAATACAAGTTTCTGTGCTCAGTAATTTGCTGTGGGTCACAACTCAAGTTGTGAACAAGTCCTTCCACACGTGCTTGTCAGCAGCCTGTGCTACCTGCTAAAGCACCACTGAAGTGGAGAATTGAAGTGCTAACACCTATTTTAATGAGGAAATTCTCCCCAGGGATGACAGAAACTGCCCAGTACATGCACTGTCCACTACCAGTTTCTGCTTTAAGTACTAGCCCCAGGGAAAAAGTGCTCATTTTCAGCATAAAGCCTCAGAATATGCTAATCTTACTTTCCCCTCCCACCCTGATGCACAGCAAGGAATTGCCCTTCCAGCATAGTTAAATTCAGTCCTGTGCAAAGCTCTGGGGTCATGAACAGGTGACTCCACTCCTAATTTAAACCCCATGGAGAGAACAAGTTTTGACTAATAGGCTCTGGATGGGAAAGTTTAGACAATGCCAAGCTCTTTGTCCCATCTTTTCCTCTGACTGACACAATAAGGCCTTCATTAATTTAACTGCAGCTCCCCTGTATGCTGGCAGGAAGCATTTCTTCAAAGAACAATCTCACCCAGCAAGATTCCTCAGATCTCAGCACCTCCCAGAGCTTAAAAACACACTATTTCAGAGATGAGACCATTCACAAGGGCCAAATGTCACAAGCATTTGGAAAACTGGTGTTTCTGCACAAAACGTTTCCAACTTCCTCCAAGTTCCCACCTTAGTTGACTTTACCTGGAACCTGCAGAGCTGTTTTGCAGAGTGTTATTTCACCCTGTCATCGTCAAAACTAAGACAACTCCATTTTATAACTTTCCAGAGCTCCCTTCTTCCTGCTTCAGAGCATCACCTGCACCACCACACACTTCTTCCTTCACAATGGCCATCATGGCTGTGTCTTTTCACCCCAGCTGGCAGAAGTCTCAGCTGGCTCCTTGGCTATCCCCTCAGTATCCTCTCAACAAGGGCTTCTGCCCCTCTCTCTGATTTCCTTCCCACACATGGCTCTTCAGCTGTCCAGCTACATGCCCTACAACTGCTGCTGTGGGTTCCCTGCCTACCTCTCCTTTAGCCATGTCAGACACACCTCCATCCTCAAACAGTGGAAATTTGTGCCAAGTTCTCTTCACAGCAAGAAGAAACACTCCAGTTAGATCTGTTAACAAGCAAAGAACAGGAAACTGTGTACAGTTCTGAGCCTCTCAGTTCAAGAAGGATATTGAGGTGCTGGAGTGGGTCCAGAGAAGAGCAACAAGGCTGGTGAAGGGACTCAAGCACAAGTGCTATGAGGAGAGGCTGAGTGAGCTGGAGTTGCTTAGCGTGGAGAAGAGGAGGCTCAGGGGAGTCCTTATCACCCTCTACAACTCCCTGACAGGAGGTTGGAGTCAGGTGGGGGTTGGTCTCTTCTCCCAGGCAACCAGCAGCAGGACAAGAGGGCACAGACTCAAGCTCTGCCAGGGAAGGTTTAGGTTGGGTATTAGGAAGAGATTTTTTACAGAGAGAGTGCTCAGGCATTGGAATGTGCTGCCCAGGGAGGTGGTGGATTCACCATCCCTGGAGGTTTTCAAGATGAGACTTAGTGCCATGGTCTAGTAACCATGGTGGAGTTGGACTTGATGATCTTGGAGGTCTTTTCCAACCCAGCTGATTCTATGATTCTATGATTATGAAGCTGACAAGGCTGACACTAAACACTTCTCTGCAGAAGTACTTCTCACTGCAGATATTTTGAAAGCTTGTGTGCTTTGCATAACTCAATTGGTTTTTGAAAGTTTAATCAATGTAGGGTTTTGTTTCTTCTTTGAAACTAAACCTATAACTTATGAAAAGTGCCCTACTTTGTACTCCAGCACAAACTAAGTGTCCCATGGATTTTGAAGTTCCTCAGTACAGTCACTACCAGCTGCTTTAAACTCAACTGGCAAAAACCAGAGAGCTGAATAACTTTTAAAAAAACCAACTTTCTTAACCTGGTTGATGCTTGAATCATGAATTACTACCACATTTAAAAACAGAAAGCCTTTAAACCGAAGAAAAATAGACTTTTGTTTAATGTACAGAATCATCTGCATGATCCACTCTATCCCAGCAACTCTTTCACCATGAGAGTCTGTTAAACTTACTTTAAAAGGCTTAAGAAACTAATCAAATCCACCAGCCAAACTGTTCTTTCAGTAGGTGCATCCCATCCAGCACGAAACTGTTTCCAACGAGCCAAGTGGGGTCAGGCTGTGCTACAGGAGGACAGACGTTAATGAGATTCCAGGCAAGAGAACACAGGCAATATTTTCTGAAAACACATTAAGTCTCCTGTTGAAAGATGACTAGTGTTTTACAATTTGCTCAGTCTCTTGGGGTTACACTGGCCCAGAACACGGAAATTTCAACTACATTGTGTTTTATCAAGTATTTTCCTTTAATTGATCCCTTACTCTTTCCTTCAGCCTTTTCACTTAAAGAATTCTTGGCCTGTCCACATATGGATCTATTCATAGTTATTCCTGACAAACCCTGCACAGAACATTAGCTTAAGGTAAGTTCATTCCAAAGTATCTCAGACATTTCCAAACCTGACTCTGGCAGAACAAGTCAGGAAATCCATCAGGAAATACTTTCAAATCATTTATTTCTCACTTACATTCTTTAATCCAAATTAGTTTCCCTCTACAGACACTTTGAGCTATGAACATTTCTAAACCAACTGAGTATCAGCTCTAGGATTAATAGAAAAGACTCAACAACCATCAAGCATCACTGCAAAGCAGCATGTCCTCTAAGCCCTGAGCCAAGCAGATAGCACAAAGAAAAGCTGGAAGAGCACCTGATGAAGAGGCAATACATGCACTGAGCATGGAGCATACAAGAGCAGAGCAGCGTGGGTGGTTGGTTAGGTGTCTGACAGGTCTTAATTTGCCACTTCAGCCTTTAATTGTGTGATAAATTTGTTGGCAGCATTTGTGGATTCATGCCTCCATTCATCTTTATTTACAATCAATTTCCAGTTGCAGCTCTAATTTGAGTTTCCATCCACTCTTAACTGCTCCTTCTCCACTAGCTCTTACTGGCAGCAGCCTCACCTTCACAACCACTTCCCAACCACTGCTCAGCTATGTGTCTGCATAAGGATTTGGCAAAGATCCTACAGCATCTGTATTGCAGACCTGACCTCACAGAGATTAATTTATGGATATTTCAAACCCCACCAGGATTCATTCAAGAGACCACCTACATTGCTGCATTCCCCCCCTCCAACTGCTCCTCTTGCCAGGTTGGTGAGTTCCCCTTCTCAAAGCCTGTCTGCAGTCAGATATGCACAGCACAGAAGGCACACCTACAGTGCAGGCACTGATCAGTGACAATAGCAAATAAAGTACTGTGGAAGAGGTCCCATCAAACTCGCTCTCAGACACTGGACACTACTTTGAATACTATGATCTGCCATCTGAGAGGAGATAGGATGCTTTGTCCTTTTATTAGTTCAGTTCTTAGACAGGGGATAGTTAAAAATTCAAAGTCATTAACCCAAAGTCTAGACATTTCTAAGTACTAAATCACTTCTTTGTTGAATTAAAAGCAACTCTCCCTAGAGTGTCCAACATGCAAGTAGAACTGAAAAGTCACATCTTCCATCATGCAAGTTTTGGAGTCTGAAATACCTAAAATTTTAACTTCATGTCTGATGTGAGTGGCTGTTTCATCTCTGATAGCCTGGGCTCCTGCAAGCTGATCTTCTAGAGCTTACAGTGCTGTAAGCCCTGACCAATTATCCTGCTGGAGATCATTTCAATACATTACTCTGTGGATTTGTCTGACTCATGCTTCTGCCTCTTCCTCAGAACAGGCATTAATAGCAACTTTCTTCTAGCCAGATATATTCATGGAATTCATACCAATACACTTTAGAGACTCCTGTTCATCCGTTAAACTGAAACTATTCACTGTTTCAAACCATAATGCCAGGGCAGAGGGAAGAGGGGGCTGATTTTTGGACAGAGACACAGACAACACAGTGTTGGCTATCATGTTTAAAAGGCCTCTTTTTATCCAGAAAAAACAACCACCAAACCCACAAACATAAAGTTAAACCTACACTTTCCTCCTTTGTTTGAATTAAAAGCACACTCAAAATTTCATTCTACACAATCATGATTTGTAAACTGTGAACTTGCTTGCATTTGAGCTTTCTTCCTCTAAGAAACAAGTTAAGACTAGCAGAGAAAGCTAACTGAATTCCCCAGAAAGATAATTCCTGCATTAAGTTTTCCTATTTGACACATCCCAACAGCAGATAAAAAAAATACCAAAGTTATTAATACAGAGGGTCAGATGCTAATCACAGCTGAACCACACACTTTGCTGTTAGCACAGAAGTATCTTAAGTGGCAACACACTGAAGTATGCAAGTGAACTTGGAATTTCACCTTAAAATACCTGTCCTCATCTTGCCCTCTCCCCACTGAAGTGACAAACTTTTGGATATTTCAATCTCCAGTGTTATAATCCTAAAGTACTCTGGAAATTGTGTAAAGGACAAAAGCAGCTCAATTACTTCAGCTGGTAATCTACTCCCAGAGTCTAGTCATTACTGCCAAAAGAACTGGACATCTCCCTCCCATCCTGGTCCTGTGTCCTCCCCCACACTTTCCCTCTGAAAGTCAAGGTAACTTGGCCTCCTACAGAGTAGGGGGGGAAAAAACAAAGACAATGCCATCAAAAACAGCCAGTCAAGACCAAAAGGTCAGAAAGATAAGTGTGAACCAAATATTTACAAGCAACAGCCCAAAACTTTCACTAAGTATCTTGCAAAGCTCAGATGGTAACCATAACAGTATTTAAATGTTAGATGGAAAAGGCTGTTGTCAGTTCCCTTCTCCAGAACATGAGCCAAACGACTTTATTCTCACCTCCACGGAAAAGCCAGCAGGATGTAAAGTTAACTGTGCTGAATCCAACCCATTTGGAAACCTCATCAGGCAAACTGGGACAACCTTAAACTCATCCCATAAAACCCTGTGTGCAGGAGGCTGGTGGGAGAGGCCCAGATGGGCACTTCTATTTATCACTGTAATTAATACATACACCCTCACATTAAACTGACATAAAATGTTATGTAGAAATCAATCTGGGGCTGCACAATTAACTCGGGGTCTACAAGATGCACCTGGTTACTACTTAAAATGGGCACGAGGAGGTTAAAAATATTTCTCCTTCCAGAGTTACTTACATTGCCTTAGAATACTAAAAGTAAAATTTTAGAACATCTGGTTTTCCTTTCCACTCCCTATGATATCATGTTTTCCAAGCACAGTTGGCAGCTCACTGTAAAGATACGGGCAGACTAAACATACAGGGCAATGCAGAGTCAAGCTGAAAAATTCCAAAGTCCTGGATGCAGCAAGTGTGTTTCCTATCTCCAAATTTCAGTTACACAAGTGGCATAATAAGGGTTTTTCCATGTATTCTTCAGCCTTCTTCTTCCTTGATGAGATGAGATGATATGCCATGTATCTGCCCTCTAGAGTTTTGGCTGTGTCTTTGTAAGTAATTTTTCATGTATTACAGGACATTCAGAGTCCTTATACAGCAAGATTCAGTTATAGGAAAAAGTAATTATGTTTAACAGGGTCAGACTTTGTACGTACTTTTCTTTATCTCACTCTGGGAGATGAGATTAGCTTTCTGTATTCCTCCTGCCTGAAAGGAAAAGAACAAAACACTGCCACAGCCCCTGACTTCTTACTGCTTGGGTTTGTGCCTCCCAGCCTGGAACTGGAGAAATGGATCACACCAGTTCCAGGGGACTGTGTTCCCCATCAATTTCCACAGACTGTGAAGACAAAAAAGTGGCTGTTCTAACAACTAAGAGCTCCCATTTGACTGATTTCTCACATATATTTTATCATGTCTTGATGCAAACTTTGTACCTTTTCCCCTTTTTATGTACTATTACTTTTCTATTTTGTTATTTTCAAGGTCACATTCAAAACACAGATTAGTCAGCACAAACACACATTTAAGTTAAGCACATATTCACATTTCATCGATGCACAAGGAGGTATCTAACTCATTTATTCTCATCAGTGAAGGAACAGCAAACCTATAAATCCAACATCACTTTCTTGCTCTGTTTTGTGAAAAAAAACCCAGTTTGGAAATGCAAAGAGATGCCTTGGGAATCCTCACATGACAAGAGTCTTTAGCTTAATGTTTCACCTTTAAAAGCAATTTATATCATAATAATTATCAAGCTATACAAAGGAAAAGTACTTATTTCCCTCCTCCCCCTCACCCAAAAATACTGACATAATAGTCCCAGTGGTTATGCCCTGATTAAAACTTAATGACTAATCAATAAAACTGTAATTATCACTTTCACCTGATGCAATTTGGAACAGTTTATATATTTCCATTGATCAGCTAAGACTTTATATCAAACAAATGTGAAAAGTCCTTGCTTTTTGCTATTTTATTACAGGTTTGTTGCAGCAAATCTCTAAATCCCTACCTGAGTTATTTTACAGCTTAGTTCTCCCCTCACACCCATCACTCCAAGAGGAGAAGAAAAGTTGGCAAAAGGCAAAAAATGAGCTGAAAATGGCTGTCACAACACTGTATTTTCTACAGCAGAAAGTCATATTGACATTTCAGTGGTTACTAATATACATTTCTTTGGCTTTAGAGCAGCCAAGTACATGAGAGAGCCCTGAGCAACTCATTTAAGTGCTGTACCATCTCTGTTTGTCAGCCTGAAAATGAAAGCAGTAAGTGACTGAGTTCTAAGGGTCACACTACAGATGTCCTTGGAAAAAAAAATGGGCAACGGGTTCTGTTGGAAGAAGTCATCTATAGCCAACTGATCTTTGGCTGCTGCTGCTTAAATTACCTAGTTGTAATTTGCTCACAGAATGCTCACAGGCAGAGGGAGTATACTATAAACAACTACTCTCGAAAGAAGAGAACTTTTTTTTTCACTGTCACCTCTTCATGAGCCCAACTGTCATTTTGCTTCATTCTGCAACAACACCTGAGATGCTTAAAACACCTCTTGGATCTGCTGTTTCAAGAGACATCAGGCAAACAAGGAATTTGAGGGCTATGTATTGCCATGGTGGTGAAGAACCTCTTGCTGATTTCTTACAGCCTTCAGAGAATCTCATGGAAATAATTTCTGTGCCTTGCCCTAAGTTAGAAGTCATAACCTGACTGCACAGGCTCTAATCAAGATCAGAAAGAATCCACCTGAGGCAGCCACATAAACATATCCCACCCAATCCTACATCTAACACCTTCTATCTACCATTACCAGGTGAGTGCTGCACTCACTTATCTTCACGCACTTGGCATATTAAATTAGGTTTCCTGGCTAGATCCCATTCAATCTAATCAGTATCCTTTACAGAAGAATAAAATTTAGCTGGAAATCAAAGCTGAACCAGGAAGCAGTGCCAGGAAACACCCAGTGTGACAAAAGCAGGAGGGAAGAGGTGGCCAGCACTGGCAGGAACAGCACAGAGTGTTTCCAGCTCACCACCCAGCCCCAAACACTGCCAAGGCACTGTGCCAACTCTGCAGTGAAAAACAACAGGAGCATCTGGGGAAAGGAGGGTTTTGCTGAATATGGAATATATTTGATTCAGCTAACCCAAAGCAAACTTGCTCTTTTTGTTTGCAAATGAGCTCCGGAATAGCTTTTTAAAACACAAACTTCAGGGATAAAGTGTGTGGATAAAGTGCCTTTGGTAGTTACCTACAGACAAGGAATGGTCATGGTTTGATCACACTGAGAACTGTTCTCTTTCAACACCTGCCACAGTCTATTTGTCCTGTTACAGTGTCACATTCCAGCTCCTGACAGAGCCAGACTTTCAACTCTGGATCTACAGGGTGTCCAGTCATCCTGGCATTGCATGTTGGCAATGAAATTAATTTTATAGCTTCAAACTTTCAAATACAGCCTAGGCATTTCCTCACTACTGAAAATATTTCCTTCTCTCAAAAAAAAAGGATTTCTAAGAAGCAGTCATTAGAACCTGGGAAACAGCCTTAGATATCCCAGACTGGAAAGCTGTGAGGGCAAGAGGTATTTTGTGACTTGAATTCAATAGGTTAATGTTATTTCGTTTGTAACTTACAATATAAAACAAACAAAATAAAAATCACCCATGCACACAATTTCTGCTAAGTCCATGTTGTCAACAAGGCAAGGTCAGCCTAGGCATCAAAACAAGAGAGGATTCTCTTGTGACCTTCCTTAAGGATCATCTAAAGTGTTCAACAGAATCTGGTCCCAATTATTCTGGGTACTGAATAAACTTAGGCAAAGCAAACCACAACTAGCAGCTCCAGAACCTGCTATGCACAAAGTAATGTAATTAATGGTTAAGAAACACAGCAGCTTGTCAAAAAAGAGGGAGAAAAGAGTTTTCTTATATATAGATATCATTGTCATCATTTACATGTATCTTTAAGTAGCAATAACCCAATCAACACATTAAACTAAAGGCTACAGCTATCAGAGACCTTGTGAAAAGCTGACATTGGAATATACACATGTTCATCCCAAAGGAAAAGGTTTCATTAGATTATCCATTAGATTTCCCACTGAGACAGGCTTCATCAGGAGAGCATCACACACTGTTTGGTACATGAAATTACACAGCCACCACTTCCCCTAGCCTGTAAAGATTTATTCATGTTTTTGAACAACCCACACTTCCACGATCTACTGATTTAGCAAGATCAGCCAATAGGCCCTCAAAGAACCGTTATTAAATCATTTATTCCCTTTGAAAGTATCCTCACAAGTGCCAGAACTTCATTAAAAAACTAGTAATGTTTTGCAAGAACTGTCACAAGTATGGTCAGCACTCAGAAAGGTTAAGATACGACACAAAATCTGAATTTGCATGATTGAATGGTTTCCTCTCCTCCCACAGACACACAATATATGAACTTTTTCTTACCACTTCTCCGAGGGAGGCAGCCACCATGTGTGTTGCTGGAGACAAGTAAGATGAAGATTCATGGTGCAGCACAGATTTCACATTCTCATAGGTGATAAAAAAAGCAGCAGCTGAAATTCAAGAATAGATGGAATCATTTCACTATTCCTCCATCACAGAATTCACACAAAACCCATTCAGAGGTGGATTTTGACACCTGTTATTCTGCAACTGTAGTCAAAACCAGGATATTTCTACACCAAAACAGTACAAGAGTATCAACACAATCACTGGGATAATTCCTGCAGAAGATTATGCTCCTGGTTATCCTTGGCAAACCTCTCATTAATATCAAAGGTGTCAGGACTTAAGGACACGTTTAGTCCTGAGCTAATGGAAGATTTGTTAATTAGCCATGAATGTCCAGCACGTTTTGAAAAACAGTATCTTTCACATCCATTCATAGAGTAGAGAGAAGGTCTTTTGGTTGAATTGAATGTTTGGTCTCTTTTTGAGGGGAAACAACAAACAAAACAATTGATTAACTGAAAACAACCAAACAACCCCCAAAGTCATCAAAATACTTGATACAACTACAATGTGCAAAACTATTTCAATAAGTTTATTAATAACTTCTTCCCTGCTATCATCAGTTTAATATTTTGCAATTCAGTGCCACCAAATTTTTTCAAAGCTTCGAAAGAACTGGTGAAAGTTCTGTGCAATGAACAAGAAATATACAAAACGAAACTGAGCACAGCAACATTTGCTGTGTTTATTCACTGCCAACAACACTGTCAACTACAAAGGCACTTACACCTTAAGGGTTATTCCTTCTCCTAAAGATAATTTCAGTTCTCAGTCACATGTTGGAAAGATAAAACCACAGTTCAGATTTTGGAGATGTAAATCCTGAAAAAAATGACATGTCTTGCGGGGAAACAGATTTTAATTGTAAAGAAGGGCCATGTGAATTGCCTTCTGCTAATCAAAAGATGCTTATCACCTCAAAAGGAGATAACAGAGCAGCCAAGATAAAGAACTGCATTTTTTTATATCACCTTATGAAGGACATCAAACATCTGAAGGTGTCAGTGGATTTGTCAGCAAAGTTCTCCTACCATTTACTCCCAACAGCATAGTTTGCTGTTTTGTCATCCCTCCCTACAAAGACAAAATGGACAAAAGCATCAGGAATTTCAGATGCTTTTTCTCTGCAGGGACCACAAGAGTTTACTCTTTTTAAAGCCTCAGTTTCAAAAGTATTCTTAATGTCTTCACAACAGAAGTGTTGTTGTTTCCAGGGAGATGGGCAGAGCCTGCCCAGGGTAATTGGCTCACACACCTCCAGTACTTGACCACTTAGAAATTTGATTCATTTCCCATGCCATGAAGGAGTGGTGCACAACAAAATTATCCAGGCCAAGCAAGACTCAATCCCTCTTTGGCACCTGTAAGTAAGGACAGGCTTATATCCAGGTACCCTGCCAAGGAATTAGGGTTGCTTTTCAGAGTAAACATGCAACAGCCTTCACTCCAGGCTTGCTCAAGTTTTTTCAATACAATTCTAGAAACTTCTTCACAGCTAGACAGGGACTCACAGAACCCAAACAGTCAGCTGCAGGAGAGGAAGCCACAGACATCAATGTCCTACATGACATAAGTTCCCACTGAAAGAAGACAAAGAAAATTTACCATTTGGAAAGGATCCTATAGCAGTGGAAGGAACACCAGCATAGATGCCACGGAAGCCACCAGCCTTCCTGAATCCTTGAGGACTCTGCAGTCTTGTTTTTACAGTATCCAGGGGAAAAAGGATCAAGTCCACACAGACACCAGCAACTCCACCAGCCTTCAAGACAAAAAAGTGCATTAATATTCTCAGGGGTGAAGCTGTGGTGTTTATGTGAGTAACTGAGGCATGGTTAACCCAAAGCTCTGCTGACCATGTCCTTCCTGAGCTCAGTGTATAAACTGACAGCCTTACTCAGACCTCAATAGCTTCTATAGCTGTAACAAGGAGGTTTCAACAAAAGAAAGCAATAGATATTACAGTTTTTACACAATTTTTAAGGTGTCTTCAAAACAATCTCAGTATTTTGAGTAGTGAAAGCAAAGCAATGTAGCACTTCCCCATTACACAGAAGAGCAAGACAGTGGATGTCACTCATCCAGATGACACAGCACCAAGTGATCAACACTTCTGGGAGTGATAAGATCAGAAAAAGACAGAGACAATTCTGCTCCCCCCGCTAAGCAGCTCTAGAAAGCACATTCATATGTTTCCAGCAAACTTCTTCATTTAGACTGTTCCTCCCCCATTTTCTTTGTTGAACAAAGCCTAAAGTAAAGCCACTTTATTTTCTTTTGCTGATAAAAGCTTATAGAAAAAACAAAAAACATTGAATCACAGAATGTTTTGGGTTGGAAGGGACCTTAAAGACCATCTGGTTCCAACCCCTGCAATGGGCAGGGACACTTTCCACAGACCAGGTTGCTCCAAGCCCCAGCCAACCTGGCCTTGAACACTTCCAGGGGCATCCACAGCTTCTCTGGGCAACCTGTGCCAGTGTCTCATCACCTTCAGAGTAAAGAATTTTTTCCTAATATCCTATCTAAACTCTCTTTCCATTTGAAGCCACTCCCCCTTATCCCCCCTTATAAATAGGCCTTGTAGTCTGCCTTCAGGGACTCAAAATCATGTTAAATAAAGATGTTTTCCAAGTCATAAGGTAAAACAGAAGGTTTGTATCCAAAGCAATTAATGAAACAAAACCCTAAAAATATTGGTTCATTTAGAGCTCAGTCTTTTCAATCATCTGCTTCTAGATGACTGGGGAGTTTCTTTAAGTTAGCTCATGACATGGCTGATTGTAGAGAAGATTTACTTGGCAAAAACAGGAGGAGGAGACTGAAATAAATAGAAAAACTAATTAAATATAGAAAATAAAATATCAGTAGTTAGTATTGATCCATTATGAGACACTATTTAGATGCACTGATACTCAAAACAGAAAACATAGTTTGAAGTCTGCCCAAAATAGAGCAGCACACAAGAAACAGCTGCACAGATTTTTAACTCTGCCTGAAAACAAATCACATGTGTGTTACTCTGATACTTTTTTCAGGGCCAACAGAGGATTCAGAGAGGTGTTCACTATCCACTACTAAAGGTTTAATCAATAAGTTAATTACTCTTTTAATCTAGTTGGCTATTTTGCATGCATTGATTTTTTTCCCTTCACTCTTTTCCATCAAAATCCTTATCTGCTCAAAATAACATTGATCAGATTTAATCTAGCCATCTGTTAAAGCATGAATCTAAAGTTACTAATTGCTTCTTTAGTTCTGAAAGTTCTGTATCTTAAATGCCATTTAAATTCATGAAGCAGCTAACAGCACCTGCCAGGGGTGACAATGTCTGTGTGCTTATGCCATCCACAGAAAATAGGAATGATTTTTGGATGAGACACCTAGAATTCACCTTCTCCACCACCTGTCAGTAACAGGAGTGTTATCGGAAGTCAAACAGGTGAAGAAACTTTGCCTGGAGTTGGACATATCTGTTAAATTTAACTAAGAGGAGACTGAGGGCACATCTTACCATGTGCTGCAGCTTCCTCACAAAGGAAAGCAGAAGGGCAGCTCCTGATCTCTGTTCTCTGTGACCAGTGACAGGACCCAAGGGAATGGCATGGAGCTGTGTCGGGGAGGGGTAGGTTGGATATTAGGGAAAGGTTCTTCCCCTAGAGAGTGTTTGGGCACTGGAACAGCTCCCCAAGGCAGTGCTCACAGCACCAAGCCTGACAGAGTTCAAGGAGTGCTTGGACAATGCTCTCAGGCACGTGGTGGATTGTTGGGCTGTCCTGTGCAGGGCCAAAAGTTAGACTTGCTGACCGTTGTGGGTCCTTTCCAACTCAGAATTTTCTATGATTCTATGAACTCTATCACAACAACTAAATGAAACCAGGACCCAATCCTAACACAAGGAGGCCTTGGTACCACTGGTGATCTGAATGCCCCCTGTGTGCTCTGGCACATCCACAGCATCTCGAGAGCAGCAGGACGTTGCAAACAGGATTTTGGCACAGATTCCTCCCTTACTCATAGAATCAACCGGGTTGGAAGAGACCTCAAAGATCATCGAGTCCACAGTCTCACAGCTGGCAGTCCACAGCTCTCCCTACACCTTCCCAGGACACTTTGATATTCCTACACGGAATTGTGAGCAAGTGCTGGATGTTTCTATGGACATCCCTAACTAAGGCAACTGAGGGCTTCACCCCCTTGCGGACACCACACGTTGG
>NW_008658698.1:0-3848 GCF_000695815.1 Acanthisitta chloris
TGCTAGCTGGGGTTAAACCACAACATGCACATTGGGAAGAGGTTTCTTTATTTAGAGGCTTTCAGGGAAAGGGCACCACTTGCTAAATACATATCAAGTGATCACCTGCACTAACTTGCTCAGCAGTTCTACCAGCAGTACCTATCTGCATGTGTGAGGTAATACTTGCATTGATGTAGCATTCAACAGGCAAATGGAGAAACAGAAGCCCCTCTTGTACCTGCAGATTTCACAGTGTCTGTGCCAGTAAGGTTCTGAAGGACAGAATACACCTGAGATGCTCCATGCCCATTTGACCATGCTTTCCACAGCTAGTTTAAATGCCTTCCCTCTGCTGAGTCACATAACACATGCTGCCATTGGAAATAGGGATAAAGAACCCAGGCATCCATATATTACTCCCAAATCTAGAACAATATAAGAGGCTTTTCTGTCACAGAAATCTCAGTGACAGTCGTGAAACTGTTGTTATCACCTCCTCAACCCAAGTAGGCCAAGTTGTTATAGCTGAGAGGCAGAACAGTATACCTGTGAGGACATTGCTGTTCAGTTTGCCATGTGAGGGGAGAAATAGTTTTATAGGGCAGATGTCATAAGCAGGCAGCTAGTAGATAGCAAACATAGACAATCTAATTGCCATTAGGTTGGGAGGCAGGAGAGGGGAAAGCATGTGTAGGGCACTGAAGACAGTGCTAACACTGTAAAACCTTTACAGGAAAAATGTTACTGTAGAAATCTATACAGCTGTGAGTTACTACCAGAAAACTGCTATGCCTCTTCCTTTGGAAAGCAAACTACCTTTAAGATTCTTAAAACACCTTAGTAAGCTTGGGGCAGACAGTGGGCATGTTCTACCCCAGTTTATTCCAAACACTGGATTTAGGAGAAAGTACAGGTTCATGATATTTCTTTTACTAGAACTTACTGAAGACATTCTGATGACACCATCATCCACACAGGTATCCATGAACACAATGATATCCAAAGTGTGCTGCTACCACTGAACGATACTTGGTGAATACTTGAGGTGACATTCAAGTCAATCATAAGGATCTTTCTCAAGTAAGCAAACATTTAAGGCACAATCTCACCTTTCTGATTAAAGACCTTAACTTCTAAAAGTCTAGAATAGGCAAATACTAGCTTTTTTGGCATGAGAAACAACTGGGATAATATCCTTTCCCCAGAAATCTTTACTTATCTTTGTTTACTGAATCAGGGTAAGAAATTATTTTCTGATCTTTGCATTTTTTGTTTGGTTTGTGTTTTTTGTCATTTTTAAGAACTTCCTGAAGAGGGATGAAGAGATTTATTTTTGTTGAAATGAACTGTACAGACTCAAATATTCATCAGTGTAAGGCAATATTACTCCAGATACTTAAAAACTTATCTGTCTCCTTTTAACTTGCAAAATCTCTCCTAAGAGCCTGAAAACTGATCTGAGGTTCTTGCACATATCAAGTTGAGACTGATACCATTCCACAGCTCATGCAGCGCAGGTTTTGATGAAAGAAGTGAGGACTGCTGTTAGAACAGTCTGCCTTAGAAACAGGTCATTATGACTGACCTTGGCTTTCTCTAGTAATTCAACAAGCACCTAGCAAATGTCATTTGAGGGAAAGGAAGGAAAGAATGAGAGGAATGATAAGAAATCCCTCAAGGCCATGGAAAAGATCTGCAAAAGCATGTCCAGAGGAGGGCCATGAAGATGATTAGAGGGATGAAACACTTCTCTTAGGAGGAAATGCTGAGAGAGTTGAGGGTGTTCAGCCTTGAGAAGAGAAGGCTCTGGGGAGACCTCATTGTGGCCTTTCAGTACTTGAAGGGGGCCTATAAGAAAGATGGGGACAGACTTTTTACTATGGCCTGTAGCGATAATACAAGGGGTAATTGTTTTAAACTAAAAGTGGGTAGATTCAGACTAGATATAAGGAAGAAGTTTTTTACAATGAGTGTGGTGAAACACTGGCACAGGTTACCCAGAGAGGTGGTGGATTCCCCATCCCTGGAAACATTCAAGCTCAGGTTGGATACAACTCTGAGCAACCTGATCTAGTTGATGTCCCTGCTAATTGCAGAAGGGTTGGACTAGATGATCTTTAAAGGTCCCTTCCAACCCAAACTATTCTATGATACTATGATTTCCAGCAAGCAGAATAATTTTGCTCTCTAGCTATCCCTACATATACTCCCAAATCCATTGCATTGGTCCTTTCTCACCCCTGAACAGAGTGCCCTGCAGCCAGCTGCTCCAAGCCCTCTCTTCCACTCAAATGGCACAAAGGGACTGCACAGGTCCCTGCTCTGTGTTTCCCAGCCAACTGCACTTTACATCAGAAAACAAAAATCTAAAAATTCCAGACAAAGCCCAAAGAGGGTCTTTAAGAGGCTACTTAAAGAGCTGTACCCACTAACACAGGGTCAAATTCCTGTCTTCTACTCTAGTAATAATGAATGAGGGAAATACCTGAAGGCCCAGCTCCAGAGAAACTTTCAGAAGAGTGATGTCTGGCAAGCTGTCCATGAGTGTTGCTATTTTAAATGCATCCTGGGCAAGTTTGAAGATGTGTGATGAGGAGTGGATATTTTTCTGAATGGATTCTAACACAGTTTCCAGCCTCTGAACATCACCTGCAAGGTGTAAACAGAATCACCAAAACAGAACAAGATTCCAAAACATCCAGAAATTAATTATAATTGAGCTTGTCACTGCCATGAAATGTTACAGTTATATACATTTTGTTTTTTATAAACCTTCCATAATTAAATTACATGAACAAAAGATACAAGACGGCACAAACATCTCTAGTGCCTGATGGTATTAGTGTAGTACATGGCCAAAAGTCATCCTGATTTGTGAATTTTAGAAGTGATTTGTCCACTCCTGGGTTTCAGTCTATATTGTGTGCCAGAAGAACAAAAAGCTGTCTCATCAGCCTCAAATCAAGCCCATCCGGCTACCATCTAGCCAGTTTAACCACTTTGCTAGAAAATTAAGTGACAGGTTGTAGTGGTTTTGCGTGGCCAGGTTTTTGGCAGCTAGAGGGCTACAGGGGTGGCTTCTGTGTGAAGCTGCTAGAAGCTTCCCCTTGTCCGGCAGAGTCAATGCCAGCCAGCTCCAGAGCAGACCCACCACTGCATCAAGGCCGAGCCAATCAATGGTGGTAGTAATGCCTCTGTGATAACTGATTTAAGAAGGAAAAAAGTTATTGTGCAGAAATAATTGTGGCCAGAGAAGAGAGGAGTGAGAATATGTTAGAGGAACAACTATGCAGAACCAGGGTCAGTGGAGAAGGAAGGGGAGGAGGTACTCCAGGCACTGGAGCTGAGAATCCCCTGCAGCCTGTGATGAAGACCATGGTGAGGCAGGCTGTCCCCCTGCAGCCCATGGAGGTTAATGAGGTGCAGAGATCCACCACACCAGAGCCAGGCAGATGCTTGAAAGAGGCTGTGAATCTGTAGAAAGCCCATGCTGGAACAGGCTCCTGGCAGGGACTTGCAGACCAGTGAAGAGAGGAGACCCATGCTGGAGCAGAGTTCCTGTTAGGACTTGTGATCCTGTGGGGGACCTGTGCTGGAGTACTCTGTCTGTGAAGGACTGGACTGCACCTTGTGGAGAGTGACCTGTGCTGGAGCAGTTCATGGAGAACTGTAGCCCATTGGGAAGGACAAATGTTGGAGAAGTTCATGGAGAACTCCCAAGGGAGGGACCCCATGCTGGAGTAGGGAAAAACTCCTCTCTCTGAGTGCAGTGGCAGAAACAGCATTGAGAGCAGCGACAGAAACGTGTGATGAACTGACTGTAACCCCCACTCCCCGTGTCCCTGTGCCGCTGGTGGGGAGGAGGT
>NW_008658699.1:0-2546 GCF_000695815.1 Acanthisitta chloris
ATATATATATATAGTGATTTCTTGCTGTTCAGCCCACTGGCATGAGGGGAAGGGCTGGAAACTCACTCTGCCTCAGGGAAAGTTGAGGCAGAGTAAGCCCTAAATGAAGTCTCTTAGCTGCTTATTAACACTGACCTGATGCTCTGGACAAACTGAGAGGTGAAAAGTTACACCCAGGTTCTCCCACCCCTCCCGACCTGCTTGGAGACCTCCAGTAAACCCTTCTGGCCTGCAGAAAACACTTACCTCTTCTTGCAGATGAGGACCACCAGCAAGGCAACGAGGCCAGTGATGAGTGTCAGGCAGATCCAGACAATCGTCATCGTGTCGTACCGGAGAGACACTGGGAGCAGCAGGGAAGGAAGGAGGTGAGTGCAATGGGGAGTGCTCTGCTGTGCTCAGAAGTTTACCTACCCCAATGGGGTCAAGGTCTTCAAAGATAAAGCCCTATCCATCCCCAGCTTTGGGCCTCTCAGTGTACTGGGACCATTTAGATATGGGGAAAGCAAGCAGAGGTCTGGGAAGCCACAGTGATACAGCAAACCAGCAAAGAGAGCAGTTTGGAGCCTCCAGACCTCTCAGGTCTGCCCTGCCCTGACTGCTATGTCCTTCCTCCCTCTTCTTTCTACTCTATAAGCTCACAGATACATTAAGGTTGGAAAAACCTCTAAGAACACTGAGTCCAACAATTGACCCAGCACTGTCAGGGCCACCACAAACCCATGTCCCTCAGCACCACATCTATGTGGGTTTTGAACATTTCCAGGGCTGGTCACTCCACCACTGCCCTGCGCAGCCTGTGCCTGTGTCCTTTCAGTGAAGGAATTATTCCTAATATCCAAACTAACCCTCTCCCTGTGCAACTTGAGGCTGTTCCCATTGTCCTAAACATCTCAAGGGGGCAACCTCAAGCAATCCCTGCAGGCTGGAACCCCAGGAGATGTGCCTTCAGGCTCCACCTCCAGGAGGGCACCCTCAAGCAATCCCTGCAGGCTGGAACCCCAGGAGATGTGCCTTCAGGAGAGCAACCTCAAGCAATCCCTGCAGGCTGGAACCCCAGGAGATGTGCCTCCAGGCTCCATCCCTGCATGTCACAGGAACAATGGCCATGGAGAAGGGCATCAGCGTCCCCCATGCTCCCTGCTCCACACTTCCCACATCCCAGAGCTGCACACACTCACCTGGCTTCCCTGTCTCCACCTCCACAGTCTGCTCCATCCCTGCATGGCACAGGAACAATGGCCATGGAGAAGGGCATCAGCGTCCCCCATGCTCCCTGCTCCACACTTCCCACATCCCAGAGCTGCACACACTCACCTGGCTTCCCTGTCTCCACCTCCACAGTCTGGCTGAACCTCCCACAGCCAGCAGAGGTGCGAGCCCGAACCTGGAAGATGTAGCGGGTTGCAGGTTTGAGCCCAGAGATGGTGGCAGTGGTGCCCTTGGATTTCAGAGTCGAATAGCTCTGCATTTCTTTGTCCTGGGGATAAACCAACACCAAACCCCTCACTGCAGCAGCACAGAAGACCACAAAGTCTTGCAAAGAAGCCCTTTGTGCCAGGCTGGCTGATGGCAGGGACTGGTCAAGCACAGTGTTACCTTCTCGTAGTACTTGATCTCGTACTCCAGGATGATGCCATTGGGCTGGTCTGGCTCCTGCCACAGCAAGGTGACACTGTTCTGGCCTGTGCTCTCCTGGTGCACCACCACCACCTGTGACGGGGCTGGGGATGCAGACACAGGGTGTTAGGTGTCCTGTGTGGAGGGAGCAGCAGGAGAAGGTGGAACTGGATTTAAACCTGGTTTAAACCAGGTTTCTGGTTTAATTAAAGCCATATGGAGACAAGTGCTATGACAGGGATGGCAAACAGGTTTTTCCTTGCTTCAGTTGCCTCAATCTCTTTCCCATGGAGTAACTGAGCAGCTCTAAGGAGATGAGAGAGGAGGGAACTGTCCCAGCACAGGCAGGAGGGGACACTGAGGCTTTGATCTGCAGTCAGAAAGGAGAAGGGGCTGCAGGCTGGAGGTCATGGAGATCCCTAGCAGGACCCTGATCCCTCTTGTCCCATCTGGGGAAGGAGAAAGGAGTAGGGGAAGAGGGAAAAGGGAGATGATGCTGATCCCTCTTGTCCCATTTGGAGAAGGAGAAAGGAGGAGGGGAAGAGGGAAAAGGGAGATGATGAATTCCCAGAGGGGTGATCAGGGTCTGAGCATCAGCCTAAAGGTGCCCTTGGGGTGCTCTCCTGCTCTGGGACACTTGCCCCCTTCCAGGTCTGAGCTGGGAGCCTGTGAATCAGTCCTTGTACCTGCCATGCCTGAACTGGAGCTGTACCAGCTGGAGAAACCAACTCACCAGCCTCTTTTCCCATTGGGATAATCCCCCCTGGAAGGACCCAGATAATCAGAGGGTGCTGTGCTGGCCTGGTGATCAATTGGGTCTAACTCATAGGAAAAGTTTATACACTGCTTGTGGTCCCTAACTGCCAGGTGAACACTGGGATGTGGTGGTTCTGGGGAAGACAGAGCTGCCATGGATGTGGCTGGGG
>NW_008658699.1:2621-5742 GCF_000695815.1 Acanthisitta chloris
GCAGCAGTTTTATCTCAGTTCATCTTTGAGCTGGCTCTTCTGAGAAGCAGAAAATGCTATTGGGACACAGGAGCCTGGAGAGCTGGAACAGGGTGGGAAGAAATTAAACTCCATGGGCACATGGAGTCATCACTCCAAACAGTCCCAGGGGACCTGTGCTGCATCCACCCCAGTCCTGCTCAGCCATCAGGGCTGAAGGGACAAGGGTGACCAGCACCCAGCATGGACAGACACCCCACCCAGTGCATCAGGGGTCCCTGAGCCCTCCTGGAGGACAGGGATGCTCTGCAGTGAGCAGCAGCTGGAGCACCACATGGGCACGGCAGCTAAACTTACAGCATTACCAAATTCTCCACCCTGCTGGTTTCACTGCACCTGCTCAGCATCCACCTTCCAGCAGAGAGATTGAAATGGGAGTATTCAACACTTCCTGAGAGCATCTCCCTCCAAGGCATCAGGCTGAGGCAGCTCCTCAGCACTTGGAGGGATCAGCAGGGATGGAGCCAGCAGGACTGAGCTATTTCCATGTCTGCAGAAGTGCTCTGTGCTGGCATTAGTGCCAAAAGGGGCTGTTCTGGTGCCAGCCATGAGCTACCCCAGTGAGGCTGCCCAGGTTTCTCCCACTGGCACCTCTGCCAGGAGAGCAGAAGGGGCTCAGCACCATAGGAAGTTCCTGCAGGCTCATTTCAAACTGGGAGGATTAAGAAGGAATGTCAGACCCTGCCCTGTCCTCTGCCCACAACGTGCTCCATGAAAAAGGGTTCTGAGTGATGCACAGGTGACCCTGGAACGAGGTCCTGTCCCACCTGGGCTAGAGCACTGCTCAGAGGAATTTCCTGGGGAAAGGGCACTTTGCAGCAAGGGATTTGCAAAGGTGAGACTTGCACAGGAGAGACTTGTCCCAGCAAATGCTGCTGTCACCTGCCAGGGCCTGGCATTGGTGTGAGCTAAGAGCAGAGCATGAACTGCTGCCTGGCCCTTGGGGAAGGCACAGAAGACTGGAGGAACAGCCTGAAAGATTCATGCTCCACTTAGTGTTCCTGTCAATAAACAAGTATTCTCCGTGCCCCCTGCCTCCTGCAGAAAAGGAGCCTCCAACAGCAGCTGCAGGATGAAGCAGAGGGAAAGGAGGATGAAAAAGGACACCACGAAGCAGAGCAGAATTGCCTTGGGCAGCAGCTTGTCCCCAGCACCCACCCCAGCTCCCAATACCAGCACACAGCATAGGGCTCACATCTCCTGGGGATCCCAAGCCCATCACCAAACCAGCCCTTGGCTGTTAGGGCAGGTTCTGGCTCCTGCAGATACTGGCTGGAGCAGCATCAGAGCACCCTCAGCATCACCCATACAGCCAAGCCTGGGAGAGGTGTCTCCTCCTCCCCACACAGTGTGTGGGAAACCAGCCCTTCTGCCCAGCTCCTGGGTGAGTCCAGCTGCAAACTGGGCTCTGGGGAAACATTTCTGTCCCCCAGGCTGCACTTAATGTCATCTTGGCACCTGTTCCCCACTGGGGTGCCTAAGCATCACCCACACCAGCAAAGCCAGTAGAGATGTGTCTGCTCCTCCTACCTGCCTGGTTCGTCGTGATGTTGGCGACCGCAGCTCTCCTGGACTCCAGGCTGAGGTCAGAGACACCATTGACAGCCTCCACCCAGAAGGAATAGTTGGTGTGTGCCAGGAGGTTGGTGACAGTCAGGGCTCCCTGCACCAGGCTCATCTGCTGGGGCACGAAGCGGATGCCACTGCCGCAGGCTTCGCACGGCCCCGCGGTGCCCGCGCAGCGCCGGCACAGCACGTTGTACACCACGTCAGCACGGCCCCCCTTGTCCAGGGGGGGACCCCACTCCAGGCTCACTGATGTGCCATTTACACTGGAGATCAGGTTCACAGGAGCAGAGGGAGGGCCTGGAAGAGAAGCAGAGCTTTGGGCAGAGCTGGTCATGTGGTGGGAGCAATGGAGAGATGCATCGTTGGGATGTGAGTGTACAGTGATGCTCCAAGGAACACAGAGATGTCCAGGAGGGGAATGTGTTCACAAGGCAGCAAAGACACAGATAGAGCTCAGGGTGAAATGCCACAGAGCTAAGATGGATCACATCCTCCTCAGTGCTGGAGGATAGGGTTTGGGGGTTACAGCAGTGACAGGTTAAGGGTTGGACTTGATGGTCTTAGAGGTCTCCTCCAACCTTGATGATTTATGATTTGATCTGCAGGGGCTACAGGGAAGCTGCAGAGGGACTCTTGGTTAGGAACTGCAGGGACAGGACAAGGAGTGATGGGGAGAAATTCAAAGAGGGAAATTTAGGTTAGATCTTAGACAGAAGTTTTCCCTGTGAGGGTGGTGAGACACTGTCCCAGGTTGCCCAGGGAGGCTGTGGCTGCCCCAGCCCTGGCAGTGTTCAAGGCCAGGCTGGATGAAGCCTTGAGCAACCTGCTCTGGTGGGAAGTGTCCCTGCCCAGGGCAGGGGGAGTTGGGACTAGATGACCTATAAGGTCCATTCCAGCCTCTAAATTCCATGATTCTATGATGATTGAGGTGTTGAGCTGATGGATATGCCTGAGAGGATGTTGGATGTGTGTGGACCACTGAGGATAGAGGCACTGCTGCCCTTGGCTTGGGGAACCAGAGCCTAGAGAGCTGCTCAAATCAGAGCCTCACTTCTGCTGCTGAAGTTCTGGGACTAGTTGGTCTCTAAGACATTTTGCAGCCCCTGATCCCACTGTGGCACTGGTACTCACGTGTGCAGGCGGCCGAGGGAGGGTCCTGCAGCGCGCGGTAGAAGCTGCTGTCGCAGCGACACACTCGCGCCGCTCGGCTCTCCGAGTGGCTGTGCAAGGGGCACTTGGCACACAGCTGGTCCCCAGGGGCTGACTTGTAAAATCCCAGCTGGCATGCTGCAGAGGAGGGAAGGGCAGAGGTCAGAAGGATGTGCTTGCACGAGGAGCATTCCACAGCTCAGAGGATCTCACTGGCACAAAGCTGGACCATGTGCATGGCTCTGGCCAGTGGACCCACGTCTCCTGCAGGAAAGGAACCTCCAACAGGATGAAGTGGAGGGAAAGGAGGATGAAAAAGGACACCATGAAGTAGAGAAGAGTTGCACTGGGCAGCAGTGCAGTT
>NW_008658699.1:5987-24475 GCF_000695815.1 Acanthisitta chloris
GGCGGCCGAGGGAGGGTCCTGCAGCGCGCGGTAGAAGCTGCTGTCGCAGCGACACACTCGCGCCGCTCGGCTCTCCGAGTGGCTGTGCAAGGGGCACTTGGCACACAGCTGGTCCCCAGGGGCTGACTTGTAAAATCCCAGCTGGCATGCTGCAGAGGAGGGAAGGGCAGAGGTCAGAAGGATGTGCTTGCACGAGGAGCATTCCACAGCTCAGAGGATCTCACTGGCACAAAGCTGGACCATGTGCATGGCTCTGGCCAGTGGACCCACGTCTCCTGCAGGAAAGGAACCTCCAACAGGATGAAGTGGAGGGAAAGGAGGATGAAAAAGGACACCATGAAGTAGAGAAGAGTTGCACTGGGCAGCAGTTTGTCCCCAGCACCCACCCCAGCTCCCAGAACCAGCATATAGCATAGAGTTCACATCTCCTGGGGATCCCAAGTCCATCACCAAACAAGCCCTTGGCTGTTAGGGCAGGTTCTGGCTCCTGCAGATACTGGCTGGAGCAGCATCAGAGCACCCTCAGCATCATCCACACAGCAAAGCCTGGGGAGGAGTGTCTGCTCCTGCCCCCACAGTGCGTGGGAAACCAGCCCTTCTGCCCAGCTCCTGGGTGAGACCAGCTGCAAAATGGGCTCTGGGGAAAATTTTAGCTGTCCTCAGGCTGCATTTACTGCTGTCTTGGCACCTGTTCCCCATAGTTTCCCAAGCAAACTTGGGTGGCTAAGCCTTTCATGAGCTGCCTGCAAATCTCCAGGTGCTCTCCTCACCCCTGTGCCTGCTGCCCAGAGCTCTCCCTGCTGCAGCCACCACCAGGGCAGGGAGTGCTGCAAGGACCAAACCAGGCAGCACTGCAAACCATCCTGTTAGCTAGTCCAAACTTCAGCATTTTGGGGGCAAATTTCCAGCACTGCCCTCACCCCACAGCAGCTGCCACACTCCTCATGCTGACTGTGCCCATGTGGGTCTCAGGATTCAAACCTCCACCTCTGGGACGTGGTGCAGGTCCCTCTGGGATGCTGCCCCACAAAGCAAGGGGAAAACAGCCTCTCTTGCTGCATGCTGCAGCAGAAAGGCATTGCATCCCTGCTGCCTGCTCTCAGTGGAGGGACAGCGAGGCCAAATGAACCGGGATTGAATAAAATCAGGGTGTTTTTTTCTGACAACACAACTTGCCTGCAGTTCCTCTGCCTCCTCCTGCTGCAGGAGCTCATCCCACGCCGGGGCTGGCATCGCTCTGCTCCTGCCCCCCCTCTCAGCCCCTCGGGGGGATCGTTTGTCACACAAACAAACAGCTCTTCCCTCGTTAGGAAAATCGATTCGCTCAAGAGTGACATGTGGCATGTCAGGTATCTGGCTGGGGGCGGCAGGATCTGCCCTCTCTGGCAGATTGAGATTCCAAGTAAGGAAAACAGGCTCTGTCTGGGTCCCTGTTCTCGTCAAGCACTTCCAGGACCAGTTCCAGTGATTCAAGGATTATTCCTGGCTCTGACTCATCTCTCTTTTCCCCACTGAGGCAGTAATACCTTCATTTTTCCATCTTTCCCTCAGTGGCCAGCTCTGCACAGCCTCAATTTTTTTGCTTCCAAGCATGTGGAAGGGTTTTTGTTTGCCATCCAGCATCCCTCTGGGCTGGACCCCTCTGTGCTGTTTGTTTGCTCTGCTTCTAGGTGTTGTTTTCTTATTAATAACCCTCCTTTCCTTGCCATGGATCTCCCTGGACTAAGTGCTACCAAAGTATTTCAGTTATCACAGGCTGTGCCTTTACAGCTGAGCTGTAGGCAGTGCTCCAGACACACACATCCCTGGTGTGGAGCCTCTTGCTGGTCCTTCTTCAGGCTCTGTCACCAGCTTCTGTGGCACTATGGCACCCAATGCTCCTGTAGCAGCAAGGGAGAGGATACCACTAGCAGGATGTACAAGTGCTGCATATGCCAGAGCTGTTGGTATCTCAGGTTGGGATCACAGCTGATCTTTGGATCAGCAGGTCCAGAGTTTGTTCCTAAGTTCCTGCTCCTCTACTCCCCAAACAGCATCAGAGCAAGGAGCCCAAACTTAGAGATGTGAGGGAAGGAGATATGAAATTGCACCAGCTTGGGGCTGGTTGTGTCCCTTGGTTCTCTCCTTTCACCTCCTCAAGGGCAGCAGAAGAGGAGAGAACACAGGGGATGTAGATCTAGTGCGAGTTTTGCTGTCCCCAAACTGCCACACCAAGGACAACCCAGGAGATCTGCCAGGCTCTGGTGCTGCCTGGTCCTTGTGATGCCACACACCAAGAGAGTCAGGGACTCTTAGCCCTTGCCAGCTGCCTTTGACTGATGCTGCAGCACCCTCTGCCCTACAGCCCTTTGGGTTTGGGTGTAAGGCTGAGCTGAGTGCTGATAAACCCAGTTTGAGGTGGGGATAGATCTGGGAGGTAGCCAACTGGTGAAAAAAACCCCCAACAACCAAAATAAACGTGTAAGAGAGAATCTCCTAATTTTTCCATGTGGGAAAGGATGAAGACACAGCATGAGCATGAATGGGAGCAGTGGGACAGCCCCAGAATGTGCTGGGCAGGGGCAGGTCAGGATCTGCTGCCTTCAGCTTGTGTGGATCCCCCCTGGACCTACAAACCACTGTCATCTCTACCCATGCAGCAACCAGCAGTCAGGGACTTGATTCCAGCAGCACTGGTGTGATTTTCCCCCCTCCCAATATTTAATTAAGGGCAGAGAAATCAGTGCTAGCTCAGGTAGGGAGAGACAGGCAGCAGGAAGGATGGGGACATGAAGCACAGCAGATTTGCACTGAGCAATTGTAATCACTTAGCATTTAATGCTGTAAAAAACCCATTAATTACCTGTAGCAATGAGTCACAATTATTTTAGATGCACTCAAGGGGAAAATTATCCTAAATGACAAATTACAGGTGAATTTGTGCACCAGGCCAGAGCCATCAAGAGCCAAGTCCCAGCACATGGGGAGCACCAGCACAGGGGGAAGACTGGAGAGCAACAGGCACTGCCCAAGGTGTGTCCTGCACCTCTGGGTGTCTCAGGACATACATGCAAAGCCTTTCACAGGCACAGGAGAGAGCAGCAGCTTGGAATCTGCACAAGGCATGAAATCCTACAGCACAGTGTGCCAAGCATGTCCTACTCTAGATTGAGCTCTCTCACTCCAAGCCAGTGAGATGTGGAAGAGCAGGACCACCTGGGTTAGCTCTGGTCAAAGCAAACCAGCAGAGAAGTAGCCAGTGAGAAAAGTTCAATCAAATCCATCAGGTCTAAAGTCTACAAGGCTCCACAGCCATGGTTGTGGTACACCCCAAAGCCACCCAGATGTGATACCACCCACCAGGGAGGTGCAGAGTGGTTGTGCTTCTGTCTTTGCTTCAACTAACTACTGCCACCTACCCTAAGTGCCCTCCCAGGAGCCCTGCAGAAGGTGAGGGTTCTATTGTCCATTAGTTCACACAATTCCTGCCCTTGGTCTGTGCCTGAGGATCTTGGGTCCTGCCTCTGTGAACCAGCAGGAGTTCTGCTATTAGTGTCCTCCTGTCCCCAGTGCCATCCCCCTGTAACACCAGGCTGCCTGTCCCTGCAGTTTCAGGTCCCTGTGTGGTGTTACAGTGCCCATGGGACAGTTGCAGTTCTTCACCTGCTGCCCAGCTCAAGGCTTGCACACCCAGACTGGTCCCAGTGTCACCAACAGAGAGGGCTGGTGCCCTCTCCTGTGCCTGTGAAAGGCTTTGGACTGTGAAAAGCTTTCCCTCTACAGCAGCCACTGAGACAGCCAGAGGTGCAGGACCCACCTGGGCAGTGCCTACTCCAGCCTCTGTTGCTCCCCAGTCCTCCTTGTGCTGGGACTTGGCTCCTGATGGCTCTGCCTTGGTGCACATCCCCTGACACTAAACCTGAGCCTGGCAGAGCACATCTCCAGCCCTGTATCTCATAGGTGGGGCCCCAGTTAGCACTCCAGCCTGTTGGGGTCAATACCACTGATCCCCCCAGGGTGCACAGTGCCTGTTGTCCCACCCACCATCCCTTTCTCTCCTTCATCTCCTGCCCAAGGGGCCCTGGAGCAGCAGGTTTGTCTCAGGAACACTGAACGTGGGGAAAGCTCTGCCAACCATCTGGAGCTTGGGCCATTTGTTTCCTTCCCTCTCCATCCTCTGGGGACAGGACAACATCTGCTAATAAGCTGGCAGAGCTCGGGAGATGATGGATGGACCTGTCGAGGATACGCTGGCTGGGAACGAGCTGCTCCTCTCACTCTGAAGTGGTTGTCTGGGACTAGTGCTCTGCAGGTGGGACCACCAAGGGCTGCACTGGTGGGGCTACAAATGTGAGCATTAACCCTGTGTCACTCCCTCTCGGCTCCATCCTCAGCATAGGGGATTTGGTCAGGGTGAGGGCACACTCAGAGGGTGCCACAGGGCAGCTCTGTGGTCACTGATCATCCCCTTTCCTGACCCTGCAACAGATCTGAGCACCCACAAGCACCAGAAGAGCAGCCATGTCCCTCCCTTTGGCCATGCTGGGAAGAAAAAGAGATGGCAATAGAGGTGTCACAGCCACTGTGACAGCCAGAGACAGGCACCAGTCCCAGAGCCCTCCAGGCTGCAGGAGCCAGCACAGAAAATCCCAGCTCCTTTCCCTCCACTTTCAGCATGATGCTTCCAATCTCAGCTCCCACATGACACAGGCACAGAAACAGAAGCAGCTTAGCTTCAGATTTGTTCAAAAGAGGCATCTGCCTCATTGCCCAAAACCTTATGGTTTGGCAAAGCTCTGCTGCCCTTTCCCTGCAATCCCAGGTCAGCCCAGACTCTGTCCCAAGTTGGCTGGTGGTCTGGAGGGGGTTTTGGGGGTTGTCTGGGCTGATTATCTCAGGCAAACTCCTGGTCCCTAGATCATGCATCACCCCAGAGCTCTGCTGGTGCTCACATAACCTCTGCATCCTGCTCACCCCTGCACTGGCTCACCCTCCTGAGCACCACCTGAGCCTATTCACAGTTCAAGACCCACCTTGCAGCCCCTTTGCACAGCTCACAGCCCTTCCCACCCCCAGTACAACCCTTCCCACCACAATACCCACCTGAACTCATCACATATCACCCCAGATTCCACCACACATCACCTCCCTCTGCTTGGCCCTTCTTCCCACGATGAACTAATCTCACGCTCCTTTGCATCCCTCAGCATTGCAGAGGGGGAACAGGGAGAGTTTTTTCCACATGAAGATGCTACAAATCTACCAGAACCCATCAGGCTTCCAGCAAGTGGCACAGGGCAGTAAAGAGCCCTCTGAATCCTCCTTGAGAACACCCAGACTACTTGGCCACCAGGGCAAGGTGTATAGGGAGGATCCTGCGCTTCCAAGTGGAGTAATTCCACTTGTAGTGCTGGGAAAACTGGACTAAATGGTGGTCCAGATTGGCTGCATCCCAAACTGGACATTGCATGGTGATGCCATAGGGAAATCATCAGGTCTTAGAATTATACTCAGGCCTTAGAATCCCAGAATGAGCTGGGTTGGAAGGACCTCAAAGATCATCCAGCTCCACCTCCTGCCATGGGCAGGGATACTTTCCACCAGCCCAGGTTGCTCCAAGCCCCATCCAACCTGGCCTGGAACACTCCCAGGGATGGAGCAGCCACAGCTGCTCTGGGCAATCTGTGCCAGTGTCTCAACTCGCAGGAGTTGGATGGAAACAGGAAACCTAATGCTGTTTCCCAAACTCAGACTTGTCAAGGGATGGAACAGGTTGCCCAGGGAGGTAGTAGAAACCCCAACCCTGGCAGTGTTCACAGCCAGGTTGGCTAAAGCCTTGAGCAACCTGCTCTGGTGGGAGGTGTCCCTGCCCAGGGCAGGGGGTTGGCACTGGATGATCTCCAAGGTCCATCCCAACCCCTTAACATTCTATGATTCTAGACACAACTACCCATAGCTCCTTCACTCCCCCACCCCGAGACTTCCCCAGCCCAAAGCCAAATCCTCAAAACCTGTGTGGAGGAAGAACTGGGACAGAAAGGAGCAGCCCTGCAAGGGACAGTGTTGGAAGGAACCTGAGCCCTTCTGCAAGGCACAACTGAAGAAAGGACTCACAAACCACCAAGAACTTCATCCCAGCCCTGGCAGGAGCTGGAATGCAGCTCTAGGGGATATGTGAGCCCACTCACCACATCCATGTGGCTATGGATGTGTCCAAGGGCTGAGCTGTGGAATAATGGTGCTAAGCTCTCTCAGCTCAGCATCACAGGGGCCAGCACAGCCCCCACACAGCTGAGCTCCACCAGCCTTTGGATCTCTCTCTCCCTCCCAGGGAAGTGGCAGCAGCAGCAGCTTGTTTTCAGGAAGGGAAGATGTCATCACCCAGGCAGTGACATGGGAGGGATCTGGGTGTCATGCCAAGTACAGAACAAGCTTTTGGCATGCTCCTACAGCTCTGTGGGATGAGGAGCATCTTCCCCATGCAAGGCAATCACACCAAGCTTCTAAACATGCTGGTGGCAAGTTTAAGCTCCCTAGCTCTGCATTGTGCTGCACTAGCCCCAATGTAAGCACTGGTGCAGAATTCCAGGTCTTTCCTGCAGGTCTGTGTCCAATGACAACTTCCCAGGCACCTGCACATTGGAAATCCTGAGCATCAACCTGTGCTCATGACCTGAACTCAGACAAATTCTGTGGAAAAGCAGAGCTCAAGCGAATGAGCAAACCAAAAACCACATTCCCAAACTGGTGAATGCCTCTGAGTGCTGCTAGATCCATCCATCGCTGTCCAGCTGCTATTAGAAGGACCACAGGGACCTGCTAAGCACAAATGAAACTGTTTCATCCCCATCAATACCTTGAACTCCAGCCTAGCAGCATTCTGTCCCTTCATCTCTCTCAGCAGCAAAACTCAGAGGAAAAGCGGCAAACAATCAAATATTCAGGCAGGGACATAGAGCAAAGTGTTGGGTTGGTGGGACGAGGGCAGCTCTGCAGCCACCTCTGACCTTTGTGCTTGTTCCTTACCAGATAAATACAGAAATGGGTTTAGGTGTTGGGATGATGCTTTGGTTTGTTTTCCAAAGAAATGCAATGAGCCATTGGATTCCAGAAGTGTCTGGACCTGGCACTGGAGGATCTGGTTTAGGGGTTACAGCAGTGACAGGTTAAGGGTTGGACTTGGTGATCTTAGAGGTCTCCTCCAACCTTGATGATTCTGTGATTCTATGATTCTGTGGTCAAGGGTCAAAGGCCTGTGACACAGGTCACAGCTTGTGCTTCCAGGCTGGACCTAAGGGTGCTGGGGCCCAGCCTGGTTTGCTATTTGGCAGAGGCATGTGTGACCCTCAGACATATTTTTGGGGGTCCCATGTAGCTCAGAGCCAGGAAAAAGGGGATTTGCTTGGAGTCAGCAGCAAGACCAGTGTCCTGTTTGCACCAGAGGGGTCTGAACCATGAGGATTGTGTCACATGAAGACACAACACTCCAAGGTCATGGCTGCTCTAGGATGGGGGAAAAATCACTGCAGAGAAAGCAGAAAAAGGGGAGAGAAGGCTGAGGCTTCTCAGAAGGACTTAGCAAGGAATAAGAAGTTTGGGGAAAGGAGGGAATAAAGCAAGGCTGTGCTGGGCTCCCATAACCCACTAGCATGTCTATCCTGCTCCCTGAGTGCTTCTCCACCCCTTCTGCAGGTGAGGAAGGGAGCACAGGCTGTGTTAGGTTCCCAGGGCAAGCAGCATCCCCCACCTGCACTGCACAGGGCAAGAGGGGCTGTCCCCTGCTTCCTAAGTCCAAGGAGAGCAGGTCACATACCTTCACCTTTCCTCTCCTTCCAGCAGCAGCAGCTGGGCCACATCTGCTCCCACAGCTGCACAGCTTTGCTGCTGTGGCCGTGGTCACTGCTCAGCCCAGCACAGCTGGAGGTTGTGTCCCTCACCTGCCTTCCCTTGCCACTGGTTTCACGTGGGACACTTTTTCCCAAGGTGTTTCCAGGGCTGTCCCTGTCCCTGTGTGCCCAGGCTGTGCCACTAGCACAGTACATGGGCCATGGGCAGCAGCTGGATGGGCTCACATTGATCAGCTCTGCTCCCTCCTTCCCCACCAGCTGTGGACCAATCTCCACTGCCTTTCTTCCTATAGGTCCATAGATGCAAAACTGTCTTCACAAGCACATAATTACCAAGCTGGGTATTTTCTCCTCTTAATTAGCCATGCCGTGGTGCTTTAATTGCTCGATTAAAGTTGCCCACAAGGAAGGTTTAAGGTACATTAAATTTGCTGATTCGTTCATCAGCATGAATCCCACCAACTGGAAAGAATTAACTGGTTTCCAGATTGCTAACCAGACTCTCCAGATCCATTTCCACCAGCAGTGTCCCACAGGAGGCACGAGGGAGCCCAGCAGTCCTTCTCTCATTCCCACTTCTCCTTCAGTCTGGGAGCTGGAGGGGAAAGGGTCCCAGCAGTGACAGGCTCAGAGGATATTCTTTGGCATAAGCAGAGCTGGGTAAAGTCTATCCCAGGGCCAAATCCTCACTCAGCCACACACACCAGCCCCTGTTTGGTGGTTGCTCTGGCTCAGGCTAGGAACACTCATCCCTGTGTGCAAATGGGATAAGGGAGCAGGAATTGCTCAGGAACTCTCTCCTCTCTGTTTCCCAGCCAAGCTGAAAGCCTAAGCACAGCAGAGGGGAAGAAGCCAGAGCAACCAGACACCTGGAGGAAAAGCTGCCTGTTCCCAAACTTTACATAGACATGACTGAACTGGGTCTGAGTCTACCTGGGGACACAGGTGGGACCACAATTCCTCCTGTGCTGTGCCCATGGGTAGGATCAATCCCACCAGAAAAGGGCAGGAGGGCAGAGAAGAGGTTCTCCCACACCTTTACTCCCTGGAGAAAGCAAACCTGTCCATCTCCTGAAAGCTATGGATATGCCACAAAGATGCTCTTTGGGAATGGCATTTCTGCATTCATCCACCCACTCACAGGGAGCAGAGCCTGGACCTCTGCTTTCCCTTTTCCATTTGTTTGAAGCAAACACTTCCTGGGAGATTCTGTGCTCCTGGAGGTCTCCATGGCTGGATGCTGGGAGGGGATTGTATCAGCTCCCAGAGAGCAGCACTGATCCATGGCCATGGCACTGCCACTAATGCTGCAAACTGAAGATTTTAGCCCAGTGTTCAGTTCTGTTCCCTGATAGCTGCTGACACATGCAGCCCAAGGCATACTTCAGATCCACTCCAAAAGGCTGACCCTGATGCATGGATTTACGTGGTCCAAGGATCAAGGTCCATCCACCAAGGACCACCACCACCACTCAAGGTCTTGGTGGCTCTTGCAGCCCTCCCCAAAGAAGGGCTGGTAGGAAGGATGTGAGTGAAGAACCACTGTCCTCACCTCCATGATCATCTCTCCATCCACCCACCCACAGGACATGGTGCTCAGGTCCCACTCTCAGCCTTTGAGGTGGGTTATGGGTCCTTCCCTTCCCACAGAAGCAGCCCCAGGGTTATGTGCTCCCCTTTCCCACGTCTCTAATTGCACTGACCTTATTGAAATGAGCCTCTATTTGTCCTGCACAGCAGCTGCATATCAATAAGGTGAATTATGCTGATTGTCTCCTTATCTGATAAATTGCTGGGACAGATCCTTTTCCCTCCTGCTCTTGCTTATTCTGCTGTTTAGGCAGAGCAGTTGCTATTTGCTGTGTGTAAGAGACATTAATGTGTCGTGCTGTGGACTGATGCATTTCAAGGAGGAAAAAGCAGCTGTGGGTGATGGGGTGAGGGAAGCAAAGTCCTTCAGAGCCTTGAAAACAGAGGGATAAACAAGTAGGGCAGCAGAGTTGTGCTGTCCTGGGAAAGACACCCTAAAGGGCTTCATCCTTGGGGTGGCTGTGGCAAGAGATGCTGTAGAACTAAACACTGGGAATTTTGGGAGGTGGTAGACCTCATCAGGAGATGTGGAAATCCCTGCTCAAACCTAGTTTCTGCCCAGCAAGACAGTAAGCTGGAAAAGGGGGTCCTGTGCCTCTGAGGAGGAATCAGGCAGAGGCAGGAGGCTCAGATAAGGGACAAATGTCTGGTGTGACACAGGAATGTGACACATCGGATGCCAAGCCAGATGACATCTTCAGGTGGTCCTGGTCCCAGTGTCCCTGGGCTGAGATCCCATGGAAACTGCCCCTCACATCCTTCTGGCACACTGCAGGACATCCCAACAGAGTGAAACGTGGATCCTGCTGGGATAAGTGCCAGGAGCCAGAGATCCCAGTCACCACCCTCCTGCCCAAACAAAAGGGCATCAATGTGATGGATGACAGCAAAGCCTCATCCCTGGAAGTGTTCAAGGCCACTTTGGACTGGGCTTGGAGCAACGTGAGCTAGTGGAAGGTGTCCCTGCCCATGGCAGGGGGTGGGACTGGATGAGCTTTAAGGTCTCTCCAAACACAAGCCATATGATTCTATAAAGGGGATGAGAGGCAGAGAAGTTCCCTGTGCTCCTCCACACCCTCCACCACATTTCACCTCACCCTGTCCTTCCCAGGTCTGTGGCACAGCCTTTCTTCTCCTCTGAAGGGCTGAGAACAGCTCTGGCTATGCTCTGGTTTCCTGAGCTGTCTTCCATCACTCTGGCAGGTCTTTAGAAAAATGAACATTAAAGAGGAGGGGGAGAAACCTCCACTGTTCAAACATCTTTAGCTTTGACAAATAAGGCGTCTGGCTGTGAAAGGCAGAAGGAAATTAATTTGGAATCACATTTTAAACACTGCCAGAGAGGCAAAGTATCTTCTCTCTCTAATTTTCACACTCCCCCCCCACCCAAACCCAAGCGAAAAAAAAAAAAAAAGAATTTCCCTGATATTTATAGAAAGATTATTAGGGCCACAAGGAGTGATTTATATCATCTCATCCCTGTGACCGAGGATGAAAAATCACTGTGGCGGCAGCGGCTGGAATCCTGCTTTGTCCTCCTGACAATTAAAACGGCTAATTCCCAACTCCAACCAATCCCTTGGGGTTATAAATCACCTCAGAAAGGCACTTTTCAGCCTGAAAAACCAACTCTACCCCAATCAGGCCCAAGATCAGAGATTTGCATCTGTTTGCTCTCGTGTGTAAATATCTGTCCTGCAAAGGAGGTGCTGGGAAGGAGGTGCTGCCACTGCTCCTTGGATGTCAGGTCATCACACTGAGCTGGGAGCTGGGGAGTGGGACAGGGAAGGCAGGAGGGGGAGACAACACTGAGGGCAGAGAAAGTCCAGTGACTTTTCTGTGCTGTTTCTGATGCCACAAGCCCTGGAGAGTTCCACCATGGAGCATCACTAGGTCTGATTCTACCTGGGGTGACATGTGGGACCACAATTCCTCCTGTGCTGTGCCTATAGGTAGGAGCAATCCCACCAGAAAAGAGCAGGAGGGCAGAGAAGAGGCTCTCCCACACCTTTGCTCCCAGAAAACAAACCTGCCTGAGGAATCACTGGGAAATGAAACACAGTACCAGTGTCAGGGCATCCCTCAGCCTTTGGGGTGGGATGTCCTGGAGCAGAGTGTGCTACAGGAGTGTTGGAGAGGAACACAGGGAAGGAACACAGGGAAGGAATAGAGGGAAGGAATAGAGGGGAGGAATAGAGGGAAGGAGTAGAGGGAAGGGGTGTTTGGCCCTGATGAACCAAAGCTCCGACTCACAGCTCTGTGCTGTGGTGGGGCTGACTCAGCAGTTCATGCCAGTGTCCCCTCCCACAGCAGCACACTCCTGGCCCCATGCACACCTTGCACTCTTTAACGTGATGGAAGATCCTTTCTGGATTATCAGCTCTACCCCAGGATGACTTTCAAAGCAATGGCTGCAGGAGGAGTTTTGGATGGAAGCATTTTTTCTGCCTGTCCTTCCCTCTCTGTGTTGCTGAGGACCCTCAGGGCTGTCACAGGTCCCAGCAGCCCCTGGATCCACTCCAGTCGGACGTCCTAACCTTGAGTAAAGTCTCCCTAAAACAAAAGCTCCACTCCACATCTCCATGAAAGTCAAACAAAGGCCCCACACTAGTGTTTGTGCTGTTCCCCTCACCACATCCCAGGAAGGAACGGAGAGCAAACAAACCCTCGTGGAGAGCTCTCCGGGGGAGCGTGAGCGCCGAGCTCTGTACACACACAGCCCCAGCACATCCCTGTGCCTGCTGCTGGTCACCCCCTGCCTTATCACAGTTTGTACAGTCAGCAGCTCACAGCCTGCCCAGCAGCATGCAGAGCCCCAGGAGGGCTCCCTGATCCCTGGGATGTGGGGTCTGCAGCAGCCCCAGGGTGAGGGATGGACACAGTGACCTTGTTTCATCAGAGCTCAGTGGTTTATTTTCTGATTTCCTCCTTTTCAAACCCTTGCCAGTGGTGAGGAGTTTTGGAGAGGCCAAGGTGTGCCTTGCTGGAGTGCCCCAGTGAAGATCTTAGCACCAGTCAGAGCTGCTGGGGGCACTGGGCTGAAAGCTCTGTGCCACACTCCATGGTAGTGACTGCTGCAGCCAGGATCCCTTTCCTGATGCCAATCCTGTTGCCCCTGTTCTGATGCCAGTCAGGACACAGCTAGGAGAGGGCAGCATGTGAGAGGTACTGGGAAGAGGTATCAGTGATTCCTGTAGAATGACAGCTTGTTCCTTTATCCCCTCCCAGATGGGAACATCCTTCCTTATTTGACCTCCCACCCCAAAGCCATGCCGTGTGCCCCAGGACCTGTCATGCTCAGCCTCACAGGAGCTTCCAGGGATCTTGCTGGTGCTACCAGCCACACATTTTGGAAGCATGAAGCCAACCAGCAAAAGCTTAGGCAGCCCTTGGCCTCCTTCCCCCCAGGCTGGCTGTCCCAGTTTTTGTGAGCCCCAAAGAGCCAAGAGCCCTTTGCAGCAATTTCCTCTCATCCCAAGCACTCACCCATGCAGGAATCCCTCTGCTCTTCATATCCAGCGCTGCACACACACTTCCCAATGGGCACCAACCACTCTCCTTCAGCACTGCAGTACATTTTGGGGGTGTCCCTCTCCTCCGAGTGCCCCACGCACTCCCCACGCACTTCCACCAAGGAGGACGAGTCCGCCCCGGTCACAGCCTCGGAGAAGGAGGCCAAGTTCCTCACCGTGGCTGGGCACTTCTTGTAGTACACCCTCACTGAGACAATGGCAATGCAGGCACCTATGTCCTGGAAGGCCAGGTAGAACCCCCTCTTGCTCAGGGGCCCCACACCTCGCACCTCTGTGTTCAGCTTGAGGCGCCGCACGCCGAGGTCCACGTTGGTGAAGCTCTCGTCGGCCGCGATGGTGTCGATCTTCAGGAACTGGCTCTCCCGGGTGCTGCTGCCCAGGTCCCGGTCAGACTCCATGTAGTAGAGGTTGAAGGTCTCCTTGCAGGTGCCCAGCACCCCTGGCATGCTGTTGCAGTCCCTCAGGGTGAATTTGATCTCCGCGTAGACCCTTCGTGCGCCATCTCGTTGCACCCAGTTGGTTCGTAGCCAGTTGTTCTGGTTGGGGGTCATGACATTGCACACTTGGTAGGTGTGGATGGGGCTGAAAAACTCATCCATTTCATTGATGGAATCCCACTGTGGGACAGAGAGACAACAGGTCACTGCAGATGTCCCTGGGCACCAGGTGAGTGCAGGGTGTGCAGAGGTCAGTGTCATCTCCCACCACGGGATGGATTTCCTCTGCTGCTGTGGCTGGGTGAGATGGCACTGTTGCCACAGGGAAAATGAGGAATAGATTTTACCCAACACTAACTTGGACAGTGAGTTTCACAGCCCACCCTGGTAACCATCTGACAAGCACAGCCACCCTGGGGAGGAAGTTGGGGGTGCATGGGAGAGTGGGAGGAGATGGTGGATGGTCTTGAAAGAGACTTGTAGAGAGGTGGGGGATGTCTGTCCTGCCAGGGCTGCAGGGAGAGGACTGGAGGGAATGGCCTTGAGCTGAGCCAGAGCAAAGCCAGAGGAGATGGTAGGAGAAATGCTTTCCTTGTGAGGGTGTTCAGGCACTGGAATATTGCCCAGGGAGGTGGTGGAGTCACCATCCCTGGAGGTGTTTGAGAGGTGTCTGGATGTGGTGCTGGAGGATCTGGTTTAGGGTTTAGAGGTTCCAGCAGTGACAGATTAATGGTTGGATTTGATGATCTTAGAAGTCTCCTCCATCCTTGATGATTCTATGATTCTGTAATCTTTGTGGGTCCCTCCCAGTTCAGGACACGCCATGGTTCTGTGGGAGGTGAGACTCATGATTCTGTGAGTCTCTTCTGTGATCCTATGATGCAGAGCTGGGTGAGGTTCACTCCTGTTTGCAGGCAGGAACATTTGCATGAGGCTGCTGTGCTGGCAGAAGCTGATGGCACTGTGTGTTTGGGAGAGCTCCAAACTCCCCAGATCATGTCCCTTTTCATGGAGTCACAGAGTCACAGAATATACAGAGCTGGAAGGGACCCCCAAGGATCATCAGTCCAACCCCTGCCCTGCACAGACACCCCAACAACCCACCCTGTGCCGAGAGCATTGGCCAAACACTCCTGGAGCTCTGTCAGCCTTGGGGCTGTGACCACTGCCCTGGGGAGCTGTTCAGTGCCCAAGCACCTCTGGGGGAACAACCTCTGCCTGATATCCAACCTAACCCTCCCCTGACACAGCTCCAGCCATTCCCTGGCTCCTGTCCCTGTCCCAGAGAGCAGAGATGGTGCTGCCTCTCTACTGCTCCTCTTCTTGGTGCTCAGCCTGCCACTCTCAGCAGCAGCAGGAACCACCTGCATGATGCTCACCTGGGGCTCCTCTGGCTCCCACACAAACTAAACTGGCCACTTTCCAGCTGGAGAATGAGTCTTAGAGTGGATACCACAGGGTGAAGGGGAGGCATGCAGTGAACACAGGACTTCCAGCAAGAAATGGGGGCCCATGGGGGCTCAGAGACCCTTTCTGCCCAGGCAAGGTGAGTTGGCTCCTCAGTGTGAGGCCACAGTGCTCAGCCCAGCTGACAGCTTGACAGCTCTGGGGTGAAAATTCCATGTAGCAGTGGCAGCAGGGTGAGCCTGGGGAGGAGATGCTGGCAAAAGCAGGTTGCAGTAAGCAGGATTGCAATGGAGGGGTGGTCTGGGTGAGTTTAGAGGGACAAGGACATGGGTGTCATCCAAGGGAGGAATGCTAAGTGGGTTTAACTGATGAGAAGTGACAAGAAGTAATAAGATTTTGGATATAAATGAGCTCCGTAGGTGAGGGACAAGTTGAACTTATCTGTTGGGGGTTACAGGACACTTCTGGAGGCTCAATCCTGCCTTGTGTCTTCCTCTCCAAACCCTCCAACCCCTCACCAGGACCCACAGACCTCCCATTCTCTGGGGGCTTTCCACCACCTCTGCAGCTCACACCCCTGTCCAAACCAGGCACCCCAATCACATCCCCCCTGGATGGAGGGATGCTTATGGGAGAAGGAGGAGGAGGAGGAGGAGGAAGAGATGCAGATGAGATCTTCAAACCTTCTGCCTTTTCCCTAGGCTTAGAAACAGGTTTTGAAGGCTCCTGGGTGTCCCATCCCCATGCCCAGGGGCAGCCCCAGCGGAAGCACTGCAGAAGGTGGGGAAGGTACTGGTACTCCTGCAGCAATTGCTCCTCTGCCTTCCAAAGCATCACCCCCATCAGCACCCCAAACTCAGCACTCCCTGCCTGCACCTCCCTGGGGTCCCAGCTCTGCCTGGGAGCAGCCCCCACCTCAGCACAGTGTGTATCCTGCTGGCTGGGGGTTCTGGGGGAGCCAAGCAAAGCCTGAGCCATGCAGGCAAACAAATCTTTTAAGCAGCATTACAAGTACATGAAAAGAAACCTCCAGGTTTGCTCTGACAGGGCAAAAATGGTGTTTTCTTATGCAAGTGGTGACCTGTGTTTCATTACAGACACAAAAGCAACAGCAGCCCCAAGAGAAAGAGCTTGATGCTCAGCTCAGAGGGGATGAGCCTGAAGACTTCACCCTGGTGACCGTGGGAGCTGACAAGGATGCAGCTCCACAGGGACAGGCACCTTCCAGCCTCTCTGTGTGCCTGGCAGCACTGCAGGGCCAGGACACAGCTAGGAGAGGGCAGCACATGAGAGATACTGGGAAGAGGTGTCAGTGATACCTGTAAGAGAGTTTGTTCCTTTATCTCCTCTCAGATGGGAATGTCCTTCCCTGTTTGACCTCCTCAACCTGCAGCTCCTGGGGAGGTGTTGTGCTGCCTTCTGCTAGTGTGAGAATGATCAGAGCAGTCATTTTGGTGATGGATATCTTCAAACTCCCCCAGTACCTTGCATTGAGGAGAAAACTCTGCTTCTGACTCCTAAAGAGCTTAAACAGCAGCAGCTCCAGGTGCAACTTCAACAGAAGTTCATTCTGGGGGGGGCTCAGAGCCTTCTTCTTCCCAGGCAAGGTGAGGTGACTCCTCAGTGTGAGTGCCAGTGCTCAGCCCAGTTGACAGCTTGAGAACTGCATTTGGCAGTGGCAGCAGGGTGAGCAACCTGGGCTGGTGGAAGGTGGGATATTGGGAAGGAATTCCTCTCTGTGAGGTGCTGAGACACTGGCACAGGTTGCCCAGAGCAGCTGTGGCTGCTCCATCCCTGGAAGTGTTCCAGGCCAGGTTGGACAGGGCATGGAGCACCTGGGGCTGGTGGGAGATGTCCCTGCCCATGGCAGGGGGCTGGAATGAGATGATCCCTTCCAACCCAAACCATTCTGGGATTCTATGACCCCAAATGTCCTGCAGGGCCTGAGACCTGGCAGAGCTCATGGGGCCTGTGTTGCAAAGGTGATGAAAGTCAAGCCACTGCCAGGAGAGAGAAATAGTTCTGGTTCTTCTAAAACGAATTGTCTTCTGGATTCCAAAAGTACCCAGATTTGTCCTGGGATCACTAAGAACATGGCAGTGCTCAGGTAGACAACATAGAAAGGGGCCAGGCTGCCCGTGGGCTTGGCTGGAGGGGTGAAGGCAGAATCTCTCAGCTTCCTCAGCCTGTTGAAGATGCTGTGATCCCCAGGACATGCTCCTGCTGCTTGGACAGGGGGTACAGGGGTGCTGGGAACTGTGTGCAGCGCCAGGCATGGCACAGCATCCTGAATCCCTTCCCTACTCCCTTCTCCCTGCTCCCTTCTCCCAGCTCCCTCCTGCCTGCTCTCTACTCCCTTCTCTCTGCTCCCAGCTCCCTGCTTCCTGTTCCCGGCTCTCAGCACCTTATTCCCTGCTTCCAGTTCCCTTCTCCTGTCTCCCTTCTGCCTGCTCTCTGCTCCCTTCTTTCTGCTCCCAGTTCCCTGTTCCCAGCACCCTATTCCCTGCTCCTGGCTCCCTTCTCTTTGCTTCCTGCTCTCTTCTCCCTGAACCCTGAACCTTGCTCCCTATTCCCGGCTCTTGGCTCCCTATTCCCTGCACCCTGCTCCCATCTCCCTGCTCCTTGCTCCCTGTTCCCTATTCCCTATACCCTGCTCTATCTCCCAGCTCCTTGCTCCCTGCTTCCTTCTCCCTGCTCCCCGTGGCTCCCACACAGGCACTGCGGAGGGAGTGGAAGTCGCTGTCGAAATTAATCGAGTGCAAATTAACACAACATCTGTTTCCTGTCTTTTCCCCGCGGAGTTTCCCGGGGGAGCTGAGGAAGAGCAGCTCACGGACAAGATGCTTGGGATGAGGGCAGAGCTGGGGGCATGAGTGAAGCTGCCCCCATGATACTCAGCCAGGGCTCTCCAGGAGGGTCTGGCAAGGGAATGATGAGCTTATTGGAGGCACCTAAATGCTTTGGGTCCATTTTGTGTGGTTGCTTTGGGTTTCCCTCCACATACTCACTTCACTCCCAAATCTGGCAGAGATGGAGCTCAGTGGTCAAGGTGTCAGAGAATCATAAAATCATCAAGTTTGGAGGAGAACTCTAAGAGCATCCAGTGCCTACCCCAACTACCCTGGGCAGGGACACCTCCCACCAGAGCAGGCTGCTCAAGGTTTTAGCCAACCTGGTCTTGAACACTGCCAGGGATGGAGCAGCCACAGCCTCCCTGGGCAACCTGTGCCAGTGCCTCAGCACCTCCCAGGGAGGAATTTCTCCTCAGTATTCCATCTGTCCCTGCCCTCTGGCAGTGGGAAGCCATTCCCTGTGTCCTGTACCTCCATCCCTTGTCCCAAATCCCTCTCCAGCTCTCCTGGAGCCTCTTTAGGCACTGGAAAGGCTTTAAGGTCTCCCTAGAGCCTTCTCCTCTCCAGGCTGGACACCTCCAGCTCTCCCAACCTGTCTCCAGAGCAGAGGTACTCCAGGAGCATCAGAACACTTCCAGGGATGGGACAACCACAGCTGCTCTGGGCAACCTGTGCCAGTGCCTCAGCACCTCACAGGGAACAAGTTCTTCCTAATATCCAATCTAAATCTGCCCCTCCTTCAGCTTAGAGCCATTCCCCTTTGCCCTATCATTGCTTGTCCTTGCAATAAGTCCCTCTCCATCCTTCCTATGTCTCCCCTTTAGGTACTGGAAGGGGGATGGA
>NW_008658699.1:24665-26525 GCF_000695815.1 Acanthisitta chloris
TTCTCTTGACTATAGGCTGTGTGGGTAGGTAGAGGTGATGTGCCACTGGGCACCATCAGTTCAGGAGCACAGGCACTGTGCCCACCCCCAGTCTCATGGCATTGCCAGCTCTCAGCTGCCGGGTTGAAGTGGTTTCATTAGGCAAAGCTCAGCTCAGCCCCCCCAGCATGATAAGATCCCCCAGTGAGACGGAAATGAGGACATCATAATTAAGGTGGTGAGCGCGGGCACTGGGGGGATGTGATTGCATCTGCAGTCAGGGCTTTGCCTAGGAGTTGAAATTAAAGTCAACACCAGTTCTACAACAAAATTGGCAGATTATGGAAGGCAAAAGATGCAAACAGCAGATATCTGGGAGGCTGAGCAAGGTCTTAAAAGTCTCCCAGGGCTTGTGTGGCACAGTAGAGGAGGAGTGTTGAAGAGACCATGTCCTTCTGGAGCAGCTGCTCAGCCTCCCACCACCCTTGTGGTGCCAAGGGATGAGGTCTCTCCAGCCCTGGGACAGCTTCCAGGAGGGATGCCAGGCCTGCCTGGCACAGCAAAGCTTTTGTAGCCACTGGGACATCCAGCACTTTCCTTCCCAGTGAGCCATGGCACCTCCCCAGGAGCTGCCAGGGCCCTCACCCCACTGTCACTGGGAGAGAAAAAAAGAGCAGGACGTTATTGCAGCTATAAATCATTAGATGGGAGGCCTTAATGGAGATAATCCCCATGAAATCAGTCACTGCTGTGGCTAAGGAGGGATTTGTCAGGCAGTTAACTACCCTGAGCTTCACTGCAGGTGATTAACTCCTGGTAGTGACCAGCGTCTGGGGAATTAGCAATAACCCAGCATTTACTGAACAAGCACTGGGAGATGAGCTTTTATCTCAATTACTAGGCTAAATCTTTATTTTCCAATGTTCTGTTCCTACCCATCCTTTTTTTTTTTTTTTTCTTTTTTTCAAAAGAAAATTAATTTCACCACAGCTTGAGCTGGAACTTGCTGGTGTTCCTGGGTCCAGGCACAGGCTTCAGCCTGGGAGAGAAACACAAGAAATACAACAAAAATATCAAAGTGATGGAGGGCAGAGACATGGTCTGGGCACGTGGGATTGCTCAAATAACTCTTGGTGCTCTGAGGGGAAAGAGATGACCCTAAAGGGGGTGAAATGGCAAGGACAGAGCACAGCTAGGACTGGGGATGGGGTTTGGGGCAAGGGGAGACCCTGCTCTGTGACAGGCAGGGCTGAGCCAAGCCATGGGCTGGTTGTTGGCTGCAGGACCAGAGCCAAGCTAAAAAAAAAGTCTCCTACTGTGTAGAGCTCAGTCCTGGGGCATTTGCAGCAGTGTGAAATCCCCATCCCCAACCCACAAAATGTGCTGGGAGACCATCCTACAGGCTCCTCTGTGCCCTCAGCTGTGTCAGCAAATCTGGTGCCTTCTGACAGTTTTCTCCCTGAGCAGGATGAGGGAGGAGCACTCCTGGGTGATTGTGTCCAGGGGTCTCAGGGTACATCCCTTTCCCAGGAGCAGAGATGGGGAGCTGCATGCCCTCTGTGAAGGTCCTTCCTGCTGCTCCCACCAGCGGAGCAGGGGCAAGCCAGGATCTTCCATGAGATCCCAAGGAGGCCAAGGGCATCTTGGCCTGGCTCAAGCACAGTGTGGCAGCAGCACTAGGGCAGGGATCATCCCCCTGCACTGGGCACTGGGGAGGTCCCAGCTCAGTGCTGTGCTCAGCTTTGGGCACTCACTGCCCAAAGGCCATTGAGGCTCTGGAGCGAGTCCAACCAAGGGCAACGAGGGCAGCAAAGGGCTAGAGCACATGGGCAAGGGCTGAGGGAGTTGGGTTTGGTTAGCCTGGAGAAGAGGCTCAGGGGT
>NW_008658699.1:26932-30597 GCF_000695815.1 Acanthisitta chloris
GGAAATGTTTTCCCTGTTCATGTGTTCAGGCACTGGAATAGGGAATTGCCCAGGGAGGTGGTGGAGTCACCATCCCTGGAGGTGTTTAAGAGGTGTCTGGATGTGGTGCTGGAGGATCTGGTTTAGGGCTTCCAGCAGTGACAGGTTAATGGTTGGACTTGATGCTCATAGAGGTCTCCTCCAACCCTGATGGTTCTATGATTCTGTAATCCTTGTGGGTCCCTCCCAGCTCAGGACATGCCATGGTTTTGTGGGAGGTGCTGGTGCAGTTCCTGGGTGGCAGATCCCACCAGCTCCCTGTGCTGCCCCCACCCCATGCAGTGAGGGGGATGCTGTGGGGCCACAGAGCTGCTGGGGAGGAGCAGATGGAGGTTGTGGGCAGCATGGGAGGCCTTTCCCCAGCACTCAAGGTGCTCCTGTTCCAATTAGCTTCTATGAGGCATCATTCAGGCTCCTTAGATACCCTGCGTGGGAACAAAATCCTTTCCTGTTTGACTTTGTAAATCAAAGTAGACGATACAATAATTATTAATAATATGTTGACTTATCTCATCAGCGTTTTAATTAGTCAGTAGAAAAGCAATTTGCAAAGGGGCTGATCAGGCTCCCTCTGATCCAGGGGGGGTCATGTGCTGAGCAAGGAGAGGGGAGAGAAGGGCACTGGGGCGTTTTGCTGGGAGAACTGGGAGGCAGAGGAGGGGCAGGGACAGCCTCTTTGACGGCGCTGCTAAGAGTTTAATTTTCCCTGCAAAGGGGATTGTGCTGGGAAAGGAGCGAGCTGCAAGGCTCCTGGGAGCCCTTTGAAGCTCTAATTGAGAGGAGCCGCAGCCTGCGGGACAGGGATGCTCCCAGTGACCCTTCCTCTTCCTGCACGTGGCTCCGGGCTGGAGCTGAGGGGGGGATGCGATTAAACCCCTGAGCGGCAATTACAGCCAATTACCCCTCAGTTAATTGTCTGGCAAGAGAAAATGTCAAAACAGGCCAGGCAGAGCTCCCTGATGGGCTGACACTCCCCAGAGCTCCCTGTGCCCATCACTCCCTGATGCCTCTCTGGTCACAGCAAGCTCAGAGGGGAAAGCACCTTCCAGTGAGGCAAGTGATGCAAACACAGAATCAACAGAGAATCATAGAATTTTAGGGGTTGGAATGGAGCTTAGAGACGCTCAGGATGAGGGCAGAGCTGGGGGGTTAGTGAAGCTGCCCCCATGATACTCAGCCAGGGCTCTCCAGGAGGGTCTGGCAAGGGAATGATGAGCTTATTGGAGGCACCTAAATGCTTTGCGTCCATTTTGTGTGGTTGCTTTGGGTTTCCCTCTACATACTTCACTCCCAAGTCTGGCAGAGATGGAGCTCAATGGCCAAGGTGTCAGAGAATTATAGAGTCATCAAGGTTGGAGAACTCTAAGAGCATCCAGTGCCTACCCCAACTGCCCTGGGCAGGGACACCTCCCACCAGAGCAGGTTGCTCAAGGCTTTAGCCAACCTGGCTGTGAACACTGCCAGGGTTGGGGCAGCTACATACTTCACTCCCAAGTCTGGCAGAGATGGAGCTCAATGGCCAAGGTGTCAGAGAATTATAGAGTCATCAAGGTTGGAGAACTCTAAGAGCATCCAGTGCCTACCCCAACTGCCCTGGGCAGGGACACCTCCCACCAGAGCAGGTTGCTCAAGGCTTTAGCCAACCTGGCTGTGAACACTGCCAGGGTTGGGGCAGCCACAGCCTCCCTGGGCAACCTGGGACAGTGTCTCACCACTCTCACAGGGAAAACCTCTGCCTAATATCTAATCTAATTCCCCTCTTTTCACTTTCTCCTCATTCCTCCTTGTCCTGTCCCTGCAGCTCCTAACACAGATCCCTCTGCAGCTTCCCTGGAGCCCCTTCAGCTCCTGGCAGGTTGCTCTGAGGTCTCCACACAACCTTCTCTTCTCCAGCCTGAACAGCCCCCACTCTCAGTCTGTCCTCGTAGGGGAGATGCTCCAATCCTCTTGTCAACTTCGTGGCCTCCTCAGAATTTGCTCTGGACACCAGGACTCTGTGAGTGATGCCCTTCCAGTTTTGCAGTGCTGATGCTTTGGACTGTTGCCCTGGCTGTGCAGGCAGCTCTGGGATGTCCCAGACCAGAGGAGTCTGAGTGTGGTGGAGGGTCTGACTATGGGGAGGAATTGCCTGGATGCAATGAAGGGCAGAGCAGTGGAAGTGGACAAAGTAAAACACCCCTTGCTCCCAGAAATATCCTCCCTCCCAGAGATTCCTCTGGTCCCTGATCCCCTGATGTGCCTCAGGCTCCTCCAGGATGGCAGGATTTGACAACAGGGCTGGGATGAGATGTCAGGAGCAGCAGGGTGACAGGACAGGGATCCACCCAACCCAGAGCATGACCATGAAGAGGACAATATCTCCCTCCTCCAGGCAGTGGCTGAAGAAGCTCCAGTGGTAGGAGACTGAAGCCAGACAAACCCTCAGAGCAATGGGTTTTTAACAGGGGCAGTTAACAGCATCACCACAGGACCTGGAGGTTTTATCTCCACTGGCAATTTTGCAGCCAAGGATGTTTTCCCCTCAAAGCTGAGCTGCTCTGAGAGAGAATGAAGTGACAGCTCTGAAGGCCTGTATTTATGCAGGAGATCACATCACATTAGTTCCGTGGTCCCCTCTGACCTTGTACCTCTCAATCTCTTCCATTCCCAGGCTACTCCTCACTGCAAGAGCTAAACTGCTAAAATTAGAGCTGAGTTAACGATTTAATATATTTACATACACGATAAAGCCCTGATAGAAATCTGATCATTGTTATTATTATGAATTCACTGGTCTGATCACTCCTGCTCAAGCAGTGCAGGGACTGAAAGTCTCAAGCAACAGATCAATGAAAATTATTAGAGGCCTGGGAAGATTTCAGTGGGAGGTGGAATTGAAAAGATTAGGACTGTTTAGTTCAGAGAGAGGATGAAAAGGAATGGCCATGGAAAATCAGCACAGCAGCAACAGCCAGGTAGGCACCCCAATTTGGCAGGTTTTGTGCCTGCAGCAAGCCCCACTGTGCCTTGCAGTTGGTCCTGTGGGTATTTATGGGATTGTTTCTGTTCTTTAAACGAATGAGCAAAATCCTTTCAGCCAGGTCACTCTGAGATCTGAAACTCACAACTGCTGGAAAACTACTGTGGCAGGAAAACCTGGACATGGAGATGGAAGTGGAGAGAGCATGGGGAACCAACCAGTGGAGATGGCACACTCACATGGGGGTTACCACCCTGACATCCCTCCCAGCCACACTGCAGGGCTGTGTTTGCATCCCTGCGAGAAACCATCCCCAGGGGAGGCTTACCTGCCCCTCTGCCCAGTTCCTACAGAAACTCCTCTCATCACAGGGAATTGAGAGCTTCCCAGTCATTTTGGGCTCTTCCCCCTGATGCTCACCCTGATGATGAGCTGCTCAGCTGAGTGCCCATGGGGTGACCCAGCTCTGGAGTCCCCTCAAAGCTCAGGACCTGGTGACAAGTTGCTCCCTACCAGGGGTCATAGAGAGTTAAATGGCATTTCCCAATCAGCCCATCCCACTGCTATCCCTCTTTCAGGCTGGCATTTTCCCAACAGACATGGGCTCTTTGCCCCATCAGCCCTGGTCTGGGGCCGAGATGTCCATCCTCTGCCCCCCCCCCCCCCC
>NW_008658699.1:30631-45223 GCF_000695815.1 Acanthisitta chloris
CCTCTGTGCCAACAGCTGCTTCATACTTACCCCATGTGAGGGATAAGTCATCCAGCCCCAGTCCCCTGGGATTGTTGATGTGTCCAGCAAGTTCACTAGAAAACACAGGAGCAAAAGGCTGTGTTAGAAAGCTTTGTCCCCATCCCCAAGGGGTGAGGAACTGAGCCACCACAAACCCCTCCTCACATGCCACTTGGTGGAATGTCCCCTCACCCATCAATCTGCTGCCAGGGACCTGCCTGGCTGGATATGAGGTATGGAGTGAGGGTGATGATGCTCCCCAGAGCTGGTGAGTCAGCAGAGTTGAGTCCTGACCACAGGACTGAGAGCAGTGGGACCTTTTGGAGGAGAGGGGGCTGCAAACAGCAGGTCAGAGGGGATGCGAAGCAAGGGGAGCTGGGGGAAACATACTCCAAGCACCAGTTTGTCCACCACTTCCACTCTGGGCCAACACTGATGCAACTGGAGCATCATTCCTCTCTGGGACACTTCTCCTCTGGGAGCCCTTTAGGCTCAGCTCCCTCCCAGCGTCACTGGTTTGAAGTCTGCACTCCAGCAGCTGCTGTAATTGCACACTGCAGTGCCCATCTCCAGCACAAAGTGACCCCCCATGGGCCTGGCTGACACCCCACTGCAGAGGACCATCAAAGCCAGCCCTCCCAAATCCCTGCCACCACTGGGAGCTTGGCTTAATGAGAGACACAGCCACACTGCATGGGGAGGGGAGCAGCTCTGCTGGGGAGAGGTGAGGATGCCTTTGAACATGCTCAGGAGCTTCCTGTGGAAACCTGGCAGAAAGCAGGATGTCACAGCTGTGCTCTGAGGCATCCCAGCCCCACAGCCAGATCCACAGCACCAGGCAGAGGAAAGCCTTGCTGCTGCCCAGTAACCCCTGGACTTGCTCAGCACCTAGGGAATGACCCCAAGCCTGAGTGCAGATCCAGAGGGATGGAGGCTTGGGAGAGGATGCCAGCAAGGTGTCCTGACCCTTGGGAGTGAGTGCAGCAGGCACCAACACCAGTGCAGCAGTACCTCATCACCCCTCACCAGCACCAGCCTCCCTCAGGGCCCCTGAGTGCCTCCAGCTTTTCTCAGTGCTCTTTGTCCCAGAAAGGTCAGTCTCACTTGGGATGCTGCTTCCATCCTGTCTGCCTTTCCTCACCCTCGAGCAGCATCACACTCCACCTTGAGGCACCTTGGCACAGCATCCCTCTGCAGCATCAGGTCTGGGCATCACACTGCACCTCAAGGCACCTGGGCAGAGCATCCCTCTGCAACACCAGGTCTGGGCTGGTCCCTGGACACCAGAGGGATTCTGCATCCATGCTGGCTGCCTTTCCTCACCCTTGAGCAGCAATAAAATGGACCTCAAGGCACCTGGGCACAGCATCCCCATACAGCACCAGGTCTGGACTGGTCCCAGAAGTCAGCACCAGGCAGAGGAAAGCCTTGGCTCTTCCCAATAACCTCTGGAATTGCTCAACACCCTGGGAAGGACTCCAAGCCCCAGAGTGCAGATCTAGAGGGATGAAGGCTTGGGAGAGGATGCTAGCAAGGTGTTCCAGTAATCTTTGTCCCAGTAAGGTCAGTCCCACTCAGGATGCTACATCCATGCTGGCTGCCTTTCCTCACCATCAAGCAGCATCACACTGGGCCTCGAGGCACCTGGGCACAGCCTCCCTCTGCAGCACCAGGTCTGGGCATCACAAGGGACCTCAAGGCACTTGGGCACAGCCTCCTTCTGCAGCACCAGGTCTGGGCATCACACTGGACCTCAAGGCACCTGGGCACAGCATCCATCCCTCTGCAGCACCAGGTCTCGGCTGGTCCCTGTGCTCTGGAGGGATGATGGACTTGGTGCAAGGACCAGCTTGTCACAGCAGGGATGGGGCACATCAGGACAGCAGCCCCAGCCCTGGCAGAGCCTGTGCTCAGCATGAGGCTGGTCCCTGCAGTCTGAGGAACGGGTGCCACTTCCATTTACTATTACCAGGCAGGGAAGGAGAGGTGGGGAGAGAGGAGCAGAGACGTGAGCTGGCTGTGAAACACCCGGACGTCATGCTCCTGACAGAGCAGATTAGGAGCTTTTGAGGCATTTATTAATGTTAGCAGAACAATTTGAAAGAATTTCCAGGCTTTCTTGTGTGACTCCATTGGCCCAACAGCAGGCCAAGCCCCTCCACTCCCCGCACGGTGCTGCTCCCACTGCTAAAGAGGCCCCTTGCCCTCAGCACGGAGTAATTACCTCGGAGATCTCAAATCCATTTTTATTTGTTATTGTTAATCTGAAGATTTTCTGCCTATTTTCCCTGGGTAATTCGCCCAGCAGGAGCCCAGGCTTGGGAGTTTCCCTGCTCACAGCGCAGGAGCACGGTCCCGGTGACCCTCAGCAGGCAGGTTGCAGGGAGGGGAGTGCTTTTTGCAGACCCTCTCTCCCCCCCACCGGGGTCTCTGCACCCTCTTTCCCACGCTGAGATGCTCAGTGATGGATGTGGCTGCATCCCACTGCTCCCCTGGAGGAGTCTGCATGGACTGGGGTCCAGCAGGAGCATCCTGCCTTAGGGGACAACCCTGACACTGCACACTGGGAGGTACCCCAGGCTTGTCTGCACAGAGGTGTGTGATGGAGCCCCAGCCCACCACACCTACCATGTAGCTATCACCCAACCTCAGAGAGATGAAGGACTCATCCCCTTGTGGGTGCCTTGGTGCTCAAACAGGTTCACCAGCTTACATCCCTGTGTTTCCCCTATGGTCAGCTCTGCATCCCACCATGGTCAGTCCTGCATTCCACCATGGTCAGTCCTGCATCCCACCATGGTCAGCCCTGCATCCCATCCATGGTCAGCCCTGCATCCCACCCATCATCAGCCCTGCATCCCATCCATGGTCAGCCCTGCATCCCACCCATCATCAGCCCTGCATCCCATCCATGGTCAGCCCTGCATCCCACCCATCATCAGCCCTGCATCCCATCCATGGTCAGCCCTGCATCCCACCCATCATCAGCCCTGCATCCCATCCATGGTCAGCCCTGCATCCCACCCATCATCAGCCCTGCAGCCTTGGTCAGTCCTGCATCCAGTCCATGGTCAGCCCTGCATCCCACTCATGGTCAGCCCTGCATCCCACCTGTGGTCAGCCCTGCATCCCACCTGTAGTCAGCCCTGCATCCCAACCATGGCCAGCCCTGCATCCCACCATGGCCAGCCCTGCATCCCACTCATGGTCAGCCCTGCATCCAGTCCATGGTCAGCCCTGCATCCAGTCTATGGTCAGCCCTGCATCCCACCATGGTGGGTTTCCTCATGCCTGTTTGCAGGAAGAGGGCTAAGTTATTTCTTTTATTCCCTCCCAAGCATTTCAGCCAAGTGCACAGGAGCCCTGAACATTTAGCCCACCACGATGGGCACCACAGTGACATAAGGGCACTGCAGAGACATAAGGGCACTGTGTACCCGAGAGCTCTTACATTAGCTCATGGAATAGCACACAGAGGCTGTGGATATGGATCCAGCAGCACTGTGACAGGCTCTGCTGGGCTATGGGGCCACCAACCCCCCTCCCCAAACCCAACTGGTTACACATGAGGCTCCAGCCCAATGCCAACAAGTGCCCACCCAGCCCCTTGCAGGTGACCTCCTGGCTGTGTCTCTCCTCTGGGGGTGATACTCAGCCCAGAGGCTGAGTGAGACCACCACAAAGGCCTCCATTCAGCTGAAAGGTTTTCTCAGCAAACATACTGGTTTGGGAGCCCTCTCTCCTACAGCTGGGCAATTCTGTTTGATGTTATGGACTGTCTGCATGGATCAGGCTCAAACTGCGAGCTCCATTTTGTTTGCCTGAGCACCATTTTGTACTTTCCCTATTCTGTGCCTTGGCCTTGCCTCGGTGTATTGAGCCAAAACACCAGGAGGTGTCAGGGGAAATTCTCACCCTGGTGGAAAAGCTGTCAAGCCTGATTGCCTGCTCAGATGGAAGCACCTAGGAGGGAGCAGGTCACTCCCCAGCACCGACCGGGGGCTGGGGACAGAGCCTCACATCAGGCAGAACCTTCTGCTCCTTTCAAAAGTTGCCCTGTGTGATGGGGCATGAGTAGTGCACATTGCAGCCTTGGAGAGACAGATTAGGCAGGAGTCAGGGCCAAGGTGTATGACTCTGTCTATGATGTGTATGTAGAATGTATTGATATAGGTATACATGGTTATTTTGGGGTCTATATCTGTAGCCATATCCATATCTGTATCCATGCACATGTCTACCAAACTCTAAACATTGCTTGGGATGGGTGAGGACATTGAGGCAGGGACTAGCACCCAGAGGATGTGCATTTTGCCTGGGACAGTAGGTGTCTTGCCATATATCTATAACTTAGATCTGTGTCTATATTTATATGTATCATCTATATCTTTATACATGTCTACATCTGTATCTGCATCTACATCTGTATCTATAAATCTACATCTATATCTATATCCTACATCTATATCTCTCTTTCCATATATACACCTATATTTCTATATCTATACATCTATATCTTTATCTCTACATCTATTTCTGTATCTCTACATCTATGTCTCTATATCTCTACATCTATATCTGTATCTATAGCTACAGCTATATCTATCTATCTACATCTATATCTCTATCTCTACTTCTATATCTGTATCTACATCTATGTCTGTATCTCTTCATCTATATCTGTATCTCTAACTATATCTACATCTATATCTCTTCATCTATATCACCTCTAAAGAGTGAGGGCTCAGATCCCTTTCCCAACACTTGCTCTGGTGGCTGCAGCTCCTGCAGGGATGTATTGCATCCCTACAAACAGCCCCTTGAGCACCTTGGGGTCCCTCATCCAAGCATCCCATGCTCAGGAACGGGCTCATGATATCCATAGGAGCCTGTGGACCTTCAGCCCACCCAGGGCTGCGTGGTGTGGTGATGGGACAAGGCAGGGACACACACTGGGGGATGTGCTGAGCCCCAGGCTCTGGAAGAGCAATGGGGGACCAAAGAGGCTCTGAGCACCCTCACTAATCGTTAACCCGCTGCAGTCCTCCCACTAATTACTCCACCATCTCCCTCCTAGGCAGGGCCTTTGTAGCGCAGGCGTGGGGAGAAGGGTCAGTGGGAGCAGCCCAGTTCCCTTGGGCTTCAGTTCCTCTCCATCACAACTTCAAAGGCCTCCCAAGATTCCCAGCAAGGCTCCCCCCATGCAACAACGCCTTTTGCATGGATAATTACACTCCTAGCAGCACAGTTTGGCTGCTCCTGCTCCTGCTCTCTGCTCCCCAGCCACCAGCAGGCTCAGCCCCCACAGCCCCAGCAGGTCTGCACACCCCACTCCATGGGGGAATGACACAGGGAGGGTTATCCCAGCAGAAAGAGAGTTGGGGTATGGGAAAGGGGCAGGGAGAGGCTTCCTGAGATGAGGGGAAAAAGAGACAGTGGTATTCACGTCCCATAGGCTCAGGCAGGACTTTGAAGGGGCAGGTGGGGCCAGGGTGGGTCAGCTATTTGTGTCCCACCGTTTAATCCAAGGCTTGCTGAATAGCCAGCCATGACCTTTCCAGCTCGGGAGGCAGAGCCAAGGCACAAAGCTGTGGCTTGGAGCATGGCAGGGAGAGAGGATGGGAAGTTTCGCTTTCACCTTCCTGATCCCTGAGACAATATTCCTCTTTGTAGACTGAAAAGTAACCGTTTATCCCCAGTACAAGAGGCCAAACATTGGGGCTGGGAGGGAGGAGCAGCAAGCCTAGGTCAGCTCTCCCTCTTCGGGAGCTGCATGCAGGGGATGTTCTCCATGGATCCAGGTCAGCACTGTGGCACTGGTGTCATCCCTGCTACGGGTGTGTTTCCCTGTACTGGTGTGTATCCCTGGTACTGGTGTTTATCCCCTGTATTAGTGTTTATCCCCTGTACTGCTGTGCATCCATGGTACTGGTGTGTATTCCCTGCACTGGTGTGCTTCCCTGTGCTGGTGTTTATCCCCTGTACTGGTGTGCATCCCTGGACTGGTGCTTATCCCCTGTAGTGGTGTGTATCCCTGTATTGGTGTGCATCCCTGGTACTGGTGTGCATCCCTGTACTGGTGTGCATCCTCTGTACTGTTGTTTATCCCCTGTACTTGTGTGCATCCCTGGTACTGGTGTGTTTCCCTGTACTGGTGTGCTTCCCTGTACTGGTGCATATCCCTGTGCTGGTGTATATCCCTGGTACTGGTGTGTTTCCCTGTACTGGTGTGCTTCCCTGTACTGGTGCATATCCCTGTACTCGTGTGCATCCATGGTACTGGTGTGTTTCCCTTTGCTGGTGTTTAGTCCCGGTACTGGTGTGCATCCCTGTACTCATGTGCATCCCCTATACTGGTGTGCATCCTCAGTACTGGGTGCTATCCCTGCACTGGTGTGTCTCCCCTGTACTGGTGTGTATCCCTGTACTGGTGTGCATCCCTGGTACTGGTGCATCCATTGGCCTCTGCTGCACCAGCAGTTGGATCCAGGCAGGATTTGTCCAGCAGCTCCTCATCCACGAGGCTGTACATCCTAAGGACACAGCAGGGATGGAGCTCCTCAGCACCCACTGGCCTTGGCTGCCCTGAGAGTTCAGAAAAGCATTGCTGGTACAGCTTTTCCTCACCAAATCCAACAGGAATGTGGGATTTCTACACTTCTGGCAATGCCAGAATCAGGCTGGATAAAGAAAAAAAAAAAAAAAGGGGAAAAAAAACCAAGCTAAAAAGAAACATCTTCAAACACAAGCAATGCTGCTTTTTGGCCATGCCCTAATTCCCATTTCAGGATTTCTTCTTAGACCTCCAGATTGTTGCTGTGAACTTTCTGTATTTAATTTTCTATGGTTTTGTAATGCATCAGGAGAGGTAATGCCCATAAGGACTGCCCAGAGGGTCACCCCTTTTCACTATACCCAGAGCAGGAGTGACTTTGATGCAGGAAGAAAGCTTGTTTGTTCAATCAGTGCTAACAAAAACCTGCAGTTCAGGTTTTAAAAATAAAATGAGCAACCTGCTCCTTCCAGCCCCTGCGTGAGATCATGTAAGATAATGTGCAGCACAAGAGCATAACCTGTGGTAGGACTGAGGTGTTGTGAAAGAAGGGGAAAAATGAAACAAAACAAAACACTCTGAATAAAGTATTTCTAAGGCTAAAAACCTTGAAATTATAGGGCAGGGTTTCTTCTTCCTGGAAAAAAAAAAAAAAAGAAAAAGAAACCCAAGCACATCAAAAGGCAAACAACAAAAAGATGTTCCCTCTCAAAAATACAGGTGAGAAAATAGAGATGGAAAATGGTTGTTTCCTGCTCAGTTTGAGACTCCTCATGCTCTGTGCATGGGGACAGAGAGGGACAACTCAGGAGACCCAAATACAGCTCACACATCACTCATCACTGGGCAGGGGCTGTGGTACTGGGCTGTGTCCCTGTACTGGTGTGCATCCCTGTGCTGGTGTGTGTCCCTATACTGGTGTGCATCCTCTGTACTGGTGTGCATCCTCCATACTGGTCTGTATCCCCTCTACTGGTGTTTATCCCCTGTACTCGTGTGTATCCCTGTACTGGTGTGCATCCCTGTGCTGGTGTGTGTCCCTGTACTGGTGTGCATCCCCGTACTGGTGTGCATCCCTGGGACTGGTGTGCATCCCTGGGATTGGTGTGTATCCCCTCTACTAGTGATTATCTCTGTACTGATCTGTATCCCCCGTACTGGTGTGCATCCCCTGTACTGGTGTTCATCCCCTGTACTGGTGAGAATCCCTGTACTGGTATGCATCCCCAGAACTGCTGTGCCCCCTTGCACAATGGCACACACAGGGTTTGATGCAAACAGTGCATGGTCAGAACTGGACATAAACATGACTGGGAATGTTATCCCGTCCTGGGCTGTCCCAGGGCTCAAAGATCAGCCATGCAGGGCTGGACACAGTGCTCAGAGTGAGGGATGAGCACACACTTCCATACCCCAGGGCCAGGAGCTCATGCCAGTGGGGAAGGAGCTATTTTGGGCTCAGGGGGCAGCTGGGCTCGTTGTAATTCAGGGCAGAAGGCAGAAGAGAAGGTGGGAAGGCTCTGGGGATGGGGGGTGAGAAAGGTCAGGGAGGTAGGAAATTCCATGGAAACATCTGATGTGAGCAGGGGATGAGCAGGACAGCAGCCAGGCTGGGGAGGGGCAGGCACTGGGCAGCACTGAAGCATCTCTGGCCCCAGAGGAAGGCTCTGCAGCACTTCTGCCCCCAAGTCTGGCTTTGGCCAGCTGGGAGACACACAAGTCCTTCTCCACCCAGTGTCCCCAGCCTGAGGAACAGCAAGATGACATGGCTCCATCCATCAGCAGAGCCTGTGCCTCACACAGCCACCCCTTGGCACCTCATCTGGGTAAAGCCCTGTGAGAGCTGATCCATTCAACCCTCACAGCAGCCAAGGGTGGCTCCTGGCATCCCCCACCACTGGCCCTAAACCCAGAAGCTCCAAGGGCAGCTAATGGACCTGCACCCAAATCAGGACTCCCCACCAAGCTGCAGTCCTGGCTCAGGGACAGCCTGAACACCTCATGCCAGTAACACCTAGAGCAGAAGATACCACAGGCACAACCACAATAGCAGGGCTGGAGGTAAAAGAATATCCAGAAGGGAGTGTGCAGAGCCTGATCTGCTCGTGGAAGCCTTTCAAAATGACACAGGAGTTTTCTAACACAACATACACCTCCTCTGCTTGTGCTCAGCAAAACCTGTGTGGTACAGGCTCAGAGCATTAGGGGCTGTGCCCAGAGGGGTTTGTGTTGTGGCCTTACACCAGTCCTTCCTCCCTCTTCTCTTTTCTCACCTCTGTTTGGTGTAATAAAATCAACACAAAGGTGTTTTCAGCTTTACTCACTGAGGCTTCCAACCTCTGCTGCATTTTTGGGGCATCAGAACTCATGCCAGGTAAGCCCTTAATGCCATCCCATCTCTTATCCTAGAGCATCTCTCTCCCCACCTGTAAGCTGTGTGTCTGCTCCAATATCTCCTGCCTGTTTGGGATTTAGCAGATTTCTTCCCCAAGGCTGTCACTTCCGAAGTCACCCACAGGGTGACTGGAGATCTGTGTCTGTATCAGATCCCTGAGTCCAGCAGGACAAACCCTGCAGCACCCCAAAAACAACCCCCCTGTACTCCAGCAGTCCTGGCAAGGTTTGAGTGTTATCCTCTCTGGAATCCTCACTAGGAAAACATGGATTTTACAGATCCCTTATCTGGATTATCTGGAGGGGCTTTGCAGGGCAGTTTTTCAGGCTGTCAGCTGCTTTTTTCCTAATTTCTCTGAGGATGCCTTTGCTCTCACACCAGTTGGCCACCCTAAACCATGCTGAGCTGTTTGTACCCCAGTGGCATTTTAAAAGCAAGATAATTTCTTTCAAAGGCTTTTTGCCTTTGGTCTCTTAAAAATAGCTTTCTAAAATGGAACATTTTCACAGACAAAAATACCAATACTAACCACGTTTGAGGGGACAGGAGGAATAGCTCATACCACTGGTAATTAAATAGCACAAAAGTCCTTAAAAATTGCATGGGAGGTACATAACACAGAAGGTATTTCATCCAGGGAAGGATCTGGGGACTTGTGGAATTTTTGATGCTCGGATGGAGTTGGGATGGAGCTGGAATAGAGCTAGGATGGAGTGGGGATGCAGCTGGGATGGAGCTAGGATGGAGCTGAAATAGAGCTGGGATGGAGCTGGACAGAGCTAGGATGGAGCTGGGATGGAGCTGGAATAAAGCTGGGATGGAGCTGGGATGGAGCTGGTCTATCCAGCTGCAGCCAGTGCTGTTGCCACTCACTTAGATGGTTAGATAAGCATTTTAAACAGGAGAAACTGGAGCTAGAGCAGAAGATACCACAGGCACAACCACCATAGCAGGGCTGGAGGTAAAAGAATATCACAGAAGGAAACCTGCAGAGCCTGATCCGCTCGTGCCCACGAGGGCTGTGAGGCACCCAGGTGTGCTCAGAGCACTTTCACAGCCTCAAAATCTGGGCTCTTTAATCCAGCAGGAAAAGCCTAACAAGAACAAACGGTTGGAAGGGGAAGCCAGGCAAATTTGTATTAGGGAAAAGAGAGGGGCAATTTTTAAGGCTTGAAGCTGATGAGCTGTTGGAAGGGATTATTAAAGGCAGGGCTGGGTCTGCCTTTGCCAATGGCTTCAGATAAATGGTGAAACACAGAATTTGAGAGGTTGGAATGGAGTTTAGAGAGGATCCGGCCCCACCCCCCTGCCCTGGGCAGGGACACCTCCCACCAGAGCAGGTTGCTCAAGGCTTTAGCCAACCTGGCTGTGAACACTGCCAGGGTTGGGGCAGCCACAGCCTCCCTGGGCAACCTGGGACAGTGTCTCACCACCCTCACAGGGAAAACTTCTGCCTAATTCTAATCTAAATTTCTTCTTTCAGTTTGTACCCATTGTCCCTTGTCCTATCCCTGCAGGTCCTAACCAAGAGTCCTTCTGCAGCTTCCCAAACACCTTTCTGATTGCTATCCCTGGGCCAAACACACTTCATTAGGCTCTAGTGGTGTGCCTGGATCGGCTCCATTAAGGAGTTCCATCCTTGATGTGGTTATTTATGACCTCCAGAGCTGCACATCGACACAGGCAGGACATGGGGAGGGTTTGTTTCTGCCGCTGACTTTGGAACGAGCAGGGCCGAAGGGGTTAATCACTTCTCCGTAGCAGAGGAATCATTTGGAGTGTTGGCCATGCAAACAGGCTGGGGTGGGAGACAGCAAAAACTGTCAGGGTCTGAATAGAGTTATCATATGAATGGATGTGCCCCCGGAGAGAAAGGCAGCACCGAGGGCTGCAGGGACGGGCAGAACGCGGCACCGAGCGCAACAAAGAGCAGAGGTGTCACGATGTCTCCAGCAAACCCAGTCCTGCCATCCCCAGTAGGATGTGTCTCCCTCCATCCCTCCCTCCCTGAGCATCTTCTGGGGCTGAGTTTCATCACTGGGTGGTTGTTTTGCTTTTTGGGAAAAGCTTTTGCTGAGCGTTTCTCGGCAATCGAAAAAATAGGGAATTTCTCCCTGCCTGGAGTGATTCATTGGGGTTTCAGTTGTGCTTAAATTTGGTTTCATCAAATCCATTTCCAGCGTCCCCAAAATGGGTGGCCATTCATTGTGGCTGGAAACAAACCCCTGGCGATTTCAGGCGACAAGAATTCCAGGGGAAGGGAAAACGCTCTGAGTTTCGTGTGCTGCCGTGTGATTTTTCTGCTCGTTTTTGGGTTCGATTTTTCCAGAAGTTTTATCATCTATTAATCCAAGAAGGATTGAAATGAAGATAACACCACAAACACATCCTCCCGAACCTCCCTAAAATCATGCAGACATTTGCTTTTTAGCAGCATTTTTGAGACCAATCAAAAAAATTAAATCCGCCGAAAACGATTTGATTTTTTTTGAGCAAACATAGCCCGAATCACCTTCCTGATTTAGACTAATGCTTGTCCATACCTCATCCCTGAAATCTGGATGCCTCACCCCTCTGGTTCTCTATTCTCAGGGAGGAACATGAACCCTCACAGCCTTTTTCCAACGGGAAAGGCGATTTCCTCTGCCTTTCAGCGCTTTGCCTCTCCCGCAGCCCTGACTTCGGCATTGCCGCAGAGGGGTAGGAAAGTAGCACTGAATGAATGTGCAGATGAGTTTTCCCCTTTTTTTCTGTTTGGGCAGAGGGGCAATTAATGAGATTACAACGAGAGATTAGCGAGGGACATGGCCACAACCCTTTCCCCAGCCCCTCGTTCAGCAGTGCAGTGCAGCAAGCGGCTGGGGCCGCCCAAGGTCCCTGGGGCTGTCCCTCACCCCATCACTGTCGATGGAGGAATAAAATCTCTCCATCCCTGGCTCCACGGGGTGAGGAGAAGTGGAGCAGCCCCGTGGCAGCAGCTCTGCGTCCTCCCTGTGCGCTCGCCGTGCATCGCCCCGTCCTCATCACCCGCTCTCTGCCTCAGCCGCTCCTCCGCGCCCCGAAACGCTGGGGCAGATGTCCCCAGCTCCTCCTTGGGGCTTCACCACATCCCCACCAAACTCCCAGCCAAGCTCACCCGTGGGTCAGTGCTGTGATGGGAAGGTTGCTGTCCTCACGGCCAGAGCTGGAGCATCACCCCGGCGGGATCAGACCCCATCGGCAGCACTCGAAGTGTCCTTTCTTTTTTTAGCCAGAAATCCCATTTTTTTTACCCCCCAGCCAAGCCCTAAATGTGGTAATTTCTCCTCATCCAATTTTCTTTCAATACAACCAGATATTTCCTATTTGATTATTTAACTTCAACTCGTGGCATCATGTAAAACATCTGCTTGAATATTTTCACCTCTGCGACTCCACGTAAATATTTTAGGCTCCCAACACTATCTTCATATTATGGAAAATAACTTTTCCTCTCTCCTTGTTCTAAAGCAATTTGACAATTTCAGACAATTTTTTTTTCTTTCCAGTGCTCCAAAGGAAAAATCTTCCACATCCTGTAAATTTTCACCCCTGTATAGAACAAATGTAAGTTTTGGCGTTCGCTGCATTTGGCAATGGCTGCGGTGCCGAATTGGGGATTTCCCTTGGAATAGCCATTCCCTTTGCCTCCTATTTCCCAGGCACTAAAATGACTGAAAGGAATACAAAAAATAGAAGCTCAAAACTTCTTGGTACAAATCTTTCAGGAAAGAGCAAGGCACTGGGAGGTCTAAGAAAAGGAAGAAAATCAGACTGAAGCATTTTTTGGGGGGTTAATACACATTTTATACCCCAATTGCCTCCGGACACTCAGAGTGCAGCACACCCCAGCCTCAAATTTGCTTTGTGGCTGTAATTTTCTACCCTGCAGCTCTCTCAAAGCAGTTTTGGGTTTGCTGGCAGCAGGGCCAGACGTGCAAGGCACGGAGAGGTTGTGGGAGCAGGCAAAGGGGATGGGCAGCGGTACAAGGCACCTTTGTGCCCACGGCTACACCCTCACACTGTGCCTGCACATGCCACATGCTGTAGGAATGGGGGAACCAAGCCTGGCACAACCAGGGTGAGGGGGACACCAGGGTTGGGCTGTGCTTTGCAGTATCTCCCCACATTTCCAGTCCCTTCCGCGCTCCAAGGTGATCCATTGATCAGCGTAGCCACCCCGGCACGGGCGCCACTCCCAGCCCATCCCAAGGACATCCACCATCCCTGGGACACCAAGAGCCTGCAGAACCTGCCCAGTTTCACTGCCCGTGTTGCAGGGCATGGCTGGTACTGTGTTCCATGGCACAGCAGAGTCCCAGCACCCATGGAGCCACTCTCAGCGGCGGCGGACAGAGCACCTCCAGCTTTCTGCAGGGTCCCACACTTCATCCTGATGCCAACCAGCACCTTCTGCCTGGTCTAACCTAGCTCATCCTGCCTGTTCTGCCCAGACCCCAGCTCAGCCCCAGCCCCACGCATTGCCCTGCCCAAGGCTGTTATTGAGGACAGCTTTCCTTTCCAATGAGTCTTGCGGGAAACCCAGGTCTTTCCCATCCAGGGCATGGCTGACCACACAGACACCATAAAACCCATCCCAGCAGCCAACAATCTCCTCCACAGAGGACAACAAAGAGGCCTTGGCCTCTCTTGTCCATGCCCAGTGTCCGCTGAGCCCGGGCAGGGCTGTTTGGCTCTGCAGCACTGCAGCGCTGAGAGCCCAGGGCAGCGTGGGCAGCATCCTGCACCACTCTCTGCCCAGGGCTCGGGGCATGGGGCTTGAGGAGCAGAGACCAAGCAAGAGCTGGGGGTGTTGGGGTCTCATCCTGCACCGCTCTCTGCTTAGGGCTCAGGGCATGGGATATGAGGAGCAGAGGCTAAGCAAGGGCTGGGGGTGATGGGGGCTCATCCTGCACCACTCTCTGCCCAAGGCTTGGAGCATGGGGAAGCAGGGGCCAAGCAAGGACTGGGGGTGTCGGGATCTCATCCTGCACCATTCTCTGCCCAGGGCTTGGGGCATGGGGCATAAGGAGCAGAAGCCAAGTAAGGGCTAGGAATGTCGAGGCGCTGGGATCCATCCTGCACCCACACTGCCCGTCCCCAGCAATGAGACCTCAATGTATCCCCTGCACGGACAGCGAAACCAATGAGGAAAGGAGCAGAAGGGAGGCAGGAAGGGGCAGCAGGCAGAAAACAGGGATAGCACGGGCGAATGGTTGGAAATGGGGAGTACAAGTGAGGAAGACGCTGGTGGGTGTTGGAAGACAGCAGGCAGCGGAAGGACCCGACCAGCATGGAGCGGCGCAGAGCACGAGGCTCCGCAGTGCCAGCCCGTGGGCCTGACGTGCCGGGAGGATGGAAGGGATGCAGGGGCAGGAGAAGGGAGAGATGCCACTGCTGCCACGGGGCAGGGCCAGCAGCCCCAGGGCTCACTGCAGAGGGCTGTGCCGTGCTGGCCACAGCTCTGAGGCACAGCAGAAGGGAGGAAGGATGCTGCTGCCGGTGCCAAGGACACGCTCGGGAGCGGGAACGGCAGATCTCTGGTGATGGAGATCAGCAGACCTGGGAAGCAGCAGTGCCGCTGCCAGTGCAGAGGGAGGCGGGG
>NW_008658699.1:45247-45601 GCF_000695815.1 Acanthisitta chloris
GGAGCACCGTGCCGGAAGCCGAGGGGGCCCCGAGATGCAGAACAGGGACACGGACGAGGGCCAAGGCTGAGGGCAGCTGGCAGCAGGGTGGAGCGGCCAGGTGGAGGGAGCAGGCCTGACGTGGCTGACACCAAGATGTCGGGAGAGGATCCCTAGCTACATCCCTGCTTTCCACTTCAGACCTTTCCAGCCCTTTCTCTCCTGAGAAGTTTCCCACCTGAGTGCCCTTCCAGCTCCCACATCGTCGGCACAGCTTCCCGTGCCCACCCGCTCGCTCCAGCACAGCCCACAGTGCCCAGCCGACACGTTCCACCAGCCCCAGCGATGGGGATCGCCACGGCTGGGCTGGTGCAG
>NW_008658699.1:45732-46264 GCF_000695815.1 Acanthisitta chloris
CCTCCAGGAGCAGCAAACTCGGGCAGGCAGGAGCCTGGAGCTGCCCTCCCCTGGGAGCCCGGAGAAGCCAAGCCTGGCAGAGCTAAATGTGGACACATCCAAAGAGCTGCAGCGATCCCGCAGGTCCCCCCAACACCGCCCCATCACCACCCCGGTCCCTACCTTCGCTGGTGGTGGCAGAGAGACAGGCGGCCCAGGCGCTGACGATGGAGAGCGAGGATGTCAGATCCCTCTGTGCCCATGCCATGGTCCGGCAGGGTCACCGAGGCACGGGACGAGGCCACCTCGGTTGTCCCAGCACCTCTGCGAGCGAGCGAGCGCCCAGAGCTACGGCACTCGCCGGCTAATGCAAAGGCACTTTGCGCACATTGCTCGCAGCCACACAGGCGAGCGAGCAGGGAGGGAGCTGCCTGCCCATCACTGCTCGCAAGCCAATGGGCTGGGTGGGCTCTGCAGCGAGCCCCCCTCCCCGCGCCGCACGCTGTGCCCAGACCCAGCATCCATCCCGACTCGGGCTCCACTCCCCACTGCC
>NW_008658699.1:46300-57224 GCF_000695815.1 Acanthisitta chloris
TGCTCACTGCTCGCAGCCTGAGCAAACTTGCGGCCCCTGCGGGAGCTCTGTGCTCGGCCGGGGCCAGGTGTGAAGGGGATGGGGTTACTCCTCCGTCCTCGGAGAGATGCCCCTTGTATGTGTTCCCCTTGCACGTGCTTCCCTTGCAGGTCTGGGGAAGGCAGGACACCCCCACCGCGATGCTTTCTATGCCACATCCTTCATGGATAGACTCTGCTCACCCTTGGCTTGGGGCAGTGGGAGCAGGGGACAGAACAACCAGGGTTGGCAACACCCTGTTTGACTCTTTCAAGAGCAGTCTGGGAGGATGCAGTGGTTGTGGCTGGGGGGAAAGGCCAGGGGTTGGGCAAAGGTGCCCTGTGACAGGGGTCTGGGCTAGCTGGGGAGCACAGCCAGGGTGGATAACACCCTGTTTACAGCCACATTGGCCACCTGAGAGAGGGTTGACTCTTCCATGAGCAGCTTGGGAGGATGCGGCAGTCATGCCAAGAGGAAAGGCCAGGGGATGGGCAAGGGCGCCCTGTGGCAAGGCCAGCTGGGGAGCACAGCCAGGGTGGATAACACCCTGTTTATAGCCACATTGGCCACCTGAGACAGGACTGACTCTTCCACAAGCAGTTTGGGAGGATGCAGTGGTTGTACTGGGGGGGAAATGCTAAGGGCTGGACAAGGGTGCCCTGTGACAGGGGTCTGGGCTACCTGGGGAGCGCAGCCTGTGGACAACACCCTGTTTACAGGCACATATTGGCCACCTGAGACAGGACTGACTCTTCCAAGAGAAATTTGGGAGGATGCAGCAGTCATGCCAGGGGGGAAAGGCCAGGGGATGGGCAAGGGTGCCCTGTGACAGGGGTCTGGGCTAGCTGGGGAGCACAGACAGGGTGGACAACACCCTGTTTAAAGCCACACTGGCCACTTGAGACAGGGTTGACTCTTTCATGAGCAGTTTGGCAGGATGCAGCAGTTGTGCCAGGGGAAAAGGCCAGGGGATGGGCAAGGGTGCCCTGTGACAGGGGTCTGGGCTAGCTGAGGAGCACAGAGCATCCTTCCCACAGTCTCTGCATCCCTCCCGCTCGCAGCCGCCGGAATTGCCGAGCAGGGTGAGTACCTTGCTCAGCATTAAACACTCGGCATCTGTCAACAGACCCCCCACAGCGGCCACGACTGCTTCCCCATCTAAATGCTGAACAATCACTAATACCTGCCCGTGGTAACCACAGATGCTGACTCCCACCTACACCACGTGCACTGGGGTATTTGCTCCTTCATGTGCTCATGGCTGGGGACTGATGTGCGGCTGCAGCTCTCCCCTATCCCCAAACTCACCCCAGGATGGGGAACGTGGGGCAGGATGAACATCTCTGTTATCTCTCTGTCAGGTGAGACTGGATAAAGCTGTCCACAGCTCTGCTCAGTAGGGTGAGGGAGGGAGAGGGTGTCACACACCCTCCATCCCACCCTGCATCCCACTGCATTCCCTGGTGATGCTGGACCCCCATGCCAGGGCCCCCCATGGCACTACCAGCAGCTTCCTCTGTGTGCTGGGGTGAGAGGGGTTCCCTGCCCCACTCACAGCACGTGGTGGCAACAATCCCCATTCAGAAGGAATGAGGATTTTGCCTACAGGGACAAGTCTGCACCACTCATCACCAGGACCTGGGAACGGCACGGGGCCTCAGGTCCCTCCAGGTTTTTTCCTCTGCCTGCCTGAGAAGCTGTCTGTCCTGAGACAGGGCTGGAGAGATCCTGTCATCAGCAGGATCACAGGATAGGCTTGCAGTAGTGCTTAGGCAGGGACACAGCCATGGCTCAGGGGGATGCCAGACATTCCCAAGGCAGCTGCCAAAGTGATGCTGTCAGGCCAGGGGGGCACTACACTGTGAGCTTTGCAGTGGAGCTTGGAGTGAAGGTGTTTCCCAAATCACATCAAGCCAGCAGGAAGCCCCAAATGATGCCATGATCATAGCACCCCTGCAGCTGCAGGGAAGTGGATTTTCCACCAGCTATCACATTGCTGCTCTGACCCAGACATGTCCTCGTGCTGAAAGGGCTTGTCACAGCTCAGTGCTGATCCCTCAGCTCTTTGTCCCCCTGTGCCCGAGAGGAGCCAGGAACGCCAGAGGGACACTGTTCACACTGCCACCATCTTCTACTTGGCTCTTCTGAGACTCCAACTGCAGTGCTGCCTCTAGCTCTGTGGCCCCAATGTCAGAAGGATGTGGAGCTGCTGGAGCAAGTCCAGAGAAAGGCCACAAAGGTGCTCCAAGGGATGGAGCCCCTCTGCCCTGGAGCCAGCCTGGGAGAGCTGGGGGTGTCCAGCCTGGAGAAGAGAAGGTTCCAGGGAGACCTTAGAGCCCCTTCCAGTGCCTAAAGAGGCTCCAGGAAAGCTGGAGAGGGACTTGAGACAAGGGCCTGGAGGGACAGGAGACAGGGAATGGTTTCCCATTGCCCAAGGACAGGACTAGATGGGATATTGGGAAGGAATTCTTGGCTGTGAGGGTGGTGAGACACTGGCACAGGTTGCCCAGAGCAGCTGTGGCTGCCTGTAAATGTTCCAGCCAGGTTGGATGTGGCTTGGAGCAACCTGGTCTATTGGGTAGGGGTTGGAACGAGATAGTTTTTAAGGTCCCTTCCAACACTAACAGTTCTATGATTCTCTGATGTCAGTCCCAAACTCCGGAACAAAGCTCTGGGGAGGCAGAAGCAGCTTTGGCCTTGCAGTAGTGAGTGACTCTGCTCCCAGTGCCATGCTCCAAAGCAAGGGATTAACCCTGCAGACCTTCAACACAACTCAGCCACCCACACAGGCCCTTCAGTGCCCTGGTGCCATCCCAGCCCCACGTGTCCCAGGAATGTGGATCCTCCAGGTCTTGCAGAAGTACTGAGGACTAACAGATGTTGCACCTCCCCACAGAGTTTGGCTCTGCCATGACCCAGGATCCCTGAGAAGCTGCAGTGACTGGGCACTGTCACAGAGAGTAAAGCAGCTTTGCAGGAGCCAAGACACAGTGCCTCTGGAATAGCATGTCCCAAATCCCTCCCAGGGAATGGGAGGCCTCTCAGATACACTGTCAGCTCTGCAGAGAGAGGATGATGTGCACTGGGGGTGGCTGCAAGCAGTGGTGGGGGCAGCAGGTTCTGGCTCACAAGCACTGGGCACCAAAGGGCTGTGGGGGTAGGGACAGACATCCTGTTTTCCCTGGACACTTGGGTTTGTGGTCAGGATGTGCCTCGTGTGCATAACCAGTGTGTGTGCATGGAGGCTGAGCACTGTCAGGAGTGTTGGAGCTGGTACAGGATCAAACACTTGAGGAGGAGCCTGGGATGCTCCTGGCTGGGAATGCAAACCTCTTTCATACCAACATCCATGTGCAGCCACAGATATAGTCACAAAGCAGCTCAGGAACCCCAAACAGCCCAGGAATCAGATGCATGGAGAGCATCAGGCCAGGATCCCTGGCTCCTTTCCCCACCTGCATCCCTGCCCAGGCTCCCAGTTGGCTCTCCCTGGGCTGAGCTGGATAGGGCCTGACGTGCACCCACTGGCTGCTCCCCCATCTCATTGCCTGCTGCTGCCTCAGCTCCTCACTGAGCCTCTTGCCACATCCCTCAGATGTGGTCCCACACCTGGCTGTCACGGAGATGGGGAGGATATTTATAGATGCTGCAGAGAGAGGAGAGCACAGCTCAGACAGGGAGGATCAGCAAAGGAGGGAAGACAGGTTAATGGTTGGACTGGATGCTCTTAGAGGTCTCCTCCATCTCTGATGATTCTAGGATTCTCTGCCATGACTGAAGACCTCTCCTAATCCTTCAGCACTGCCAGGTGGAGGGTGCTGCTTCCCTCCTCATCATCACAGGCAGTTTTCTGGTTTCTTCCACTAATGCCAACAGAGAGGATCAGTCCTTGGCATCAGTTGTGACAAGGTCTAACGGTGGAAACCCCTGGCCAGCTCAGCAATCAACACTGGATTAACTCAGGTCAAGGCTGGGGAGGCCTGGCATGTCTCTCCTCCTTGTCATTATCAGAAATCCTGTGTATTAATATCCTTTCTATTTAAAAAAAAATCATCTTATCATAATTTTTCCTCATTGAAGGAGATGGTTTGGAATTGGAATGGAGACAAACATGAGCCAGGAGCACAGGCTGCAGAAGGGGAGAGTTTAAGAAAGGCCTTTTGGTAATATCCATCGTTCCCTTATCAGTGAGGATATTAAACGTATTGAAATGCTAAGCAGCTCTTTAATGGCTGTCTCTGATTTTCATTAAACAAGCAGGGGATGAGCAGGAGGAAAGGGGATGCAGCACTGTTCTCTCTCTAAGAAATTCTGATTGCTGGATATTAACAGCATTAATGTCCTTTTATCCAAGAGCTCCAGGGTTGCACTTGCCTTCTTGCCTATTTTCTGTCTTGCTGAAGTAGAACTAAGTCTCTGCGGCCTAAAGTGGGCACACAGTGGCTGTGGAGCTGGAAGAGACCAAGGCTTGGAGGGATGCAAACAAGAGTCTCTCAGGGACAATTAGTCTGGGACCAGCATCTCCCTGTCCCACCACGTCCCTACTGCTCAAAAGGATCTCATGCCTAGATGAGCCAAAAGGAGCCCAAAAAGAGCCCAAAAGGAGCTCATGACTAGATGGGTCAGTCTGGTCCTGAGAAGAAGTGGAGATGAGCAGTCAGAAGAAGTTTAGCTCAGGTGAAATCACCACAACAGCCCCAGGCTGGAAACATCACCGAAGGGATGGACGACACCATTGAGATGGATATGGATGTAAGGCCTGGTGATCCCCAGACATCTCCAGGCATGGACAAAAATGCTTCCATGTCTGAAGGGAGGTCTAAGGAACACCTCTTTCTCCACTCAGTGCTCTAATGACCTTAGGGACTATCCCTCAGCTTCCCAAATGGGGACATTTCTATGAGGAGCATTGGAGGAAACCACCACTCAGTGCCATGGCATGAGCACATAGCAGGGGCCCCAGCAGAGGCTTCAGGGGGCTCTACAGAGGGGTCTCACGCCAGTCTGGGCTGCTGGCATGGCCTGCTGAGCACTTGCAGGAGCTCCAGCCTATACTCCCAGCTCTGACACTAGGACAGGGCTGTGTCAGCCTCTGGATTTCTCTGCAGACAGCCCAAGCAATGATGCTTTGCTGGCTGAAGCAGCAGAGGTGCAACATAGTCAAGTCCAAGCACTGCAAAGACACATCAGGAAACAAAACCCCCAACCTGAGTGCTCAAATGGCACAAGAGCTACAAATACACTGCAGTTCTCTTAATATCTTTCCTTTGCCTTCCAGTTTCTAACCTTGCCTTGCACATGGCTCTGTTCTGCATGGCCACAGAGGCCAAAGGCTCTACTGCTGTAACCTCAGGCCTCCAGGAGTTGGGAAAACACCTAAAAATAAGATTCCCCAAGGCATTGTGAGAGTCAGCAGCCAGGGAGGAAGGCAGGCAATCTCCATCCAGTGCATTTGGAAAAGAAAGGGGCACAGGGACAGCCCCAGAGCTCTCTAGGGAAGGGCTGGTACAAGCAAACAGGAGTTAGCTGGAGCTAACAAGACAGGGGCTGCCCCCAGCCCAGACAGCACAGTGTGTGTCTAACCCCAGTCTCCAGAGCACAGCAGCTCTGATGTTGCTGAAAGAAATGGCTTTGTGGGCTAAGCAGGTGGTTTGAAATGCTCAGGCTTTGGGAAAACACAGGACAGCTGAGCCTGTTACCCATCTCACCACCTTCACACACAGCCCCCCAGCATCACCTGCTTTGGGGCATCCCTTGGACTCAGCTTGTGCTTCTTTCCTCCCAATTTATTCCTCACTTGCTTCTTTGCTCCCCTCTGGCCTTGCCCTTTCCTTTCTTGTGCATGGCTTGTTCTGCCCTGTCTCTGGGGCTTTATCCCACATGGACAGATGAACAGCTCTGTGCCTGCCAGATGGCTGTGGCACCTCTGTCCCCAGCCCCTGCCACCACTGCTGCCTCCTCTGTCTGCATAGCCAGTCACCAGTGTCAGAGAATCCCAGAATCCCAGACTCAGTTGGGTTGGAGAGACCTTAAAGCTGTTGTTCCACCCCCTGCCATGGGCAGGGACACCTTCCACTAGCCCAGGTTGCTCAGAGGTTTCTTTACTCCCTGATAGCAGCTCAGTTTCATTTTGCCTGCACTATCAGGCTTCTCCAGCAGCAATGAGGTGAGTGCAGTCCAAGGTGCCCAAAACCCCCATTAGTTCTGCTATGGGATACAAATCCTCCAGAGAATCAAATGGGCACTTCCATGGCTGTGGTTTCTGGACCAAAAGAGTCAAGTCTGTCACTGGACACTGGCATGAGATGAAAAGGAAAGCAGGACAAGCCACCCCAGACATCTTCAGAGTCCAGCAGCCTGCTTGGAAGCAGATTAATAGATTGGTAAAGAGTTGGAATGGAGCTTGGAGATCACCCAGCCCCAACCCCTGCCCTGCGCAGGGACACCTCCCACCAGAGCAGGTTGCTCAAGGCTTTAGCCAACCTGGCTGTGAACACTGCCAGGGTTGGGGCAGCCACAGCTTCCCTGGGCAACCTGGGACAGTGTCTCACCACCCTCACAGGGAAAAACTTCTTACTAACATCTAATCTAAAGTTTTCTTTCAATTTGAACCCATTTTGCAGCAAGAGTTAACACTCTCTGGCACCTCCAGCCTCTACCATCCCAAGCTAAAGATCTCTGGCCCTAAACCACTAGTGCTAAGGGCACAGAGATAGGATGGGCAGAAAATCCCTTCAGCCCCATCTCAGGCATCCCTTGTACAACCAACAGAACACTCTGATGCTGCTGAAACTGTTGCCTTCATTTCCAGCACATTGTTTCTGCTGCACATGGAAATCTCAAAGAGACTTAATTACAGAGCTGGGCAGACCCAGCATAATCCTTTTGAAAGCTGACAATGAGATGCTTTCCAAAATTCATTTTGATGCTGTAAAAAGAACCAAACAAAGATGCATTTCCAATGGAGAAAACGATGAGGGAACAATAGGGAAACAAATGGGAACACCCAGAGCCACTTCAGAGCCCAGTGAGGGTTTCCCTGGGCAGGGGGAGGCACAGTCAGGCAGGAGATGCAGGTGGAATCTCTCCCTGCCAATGGTACTGGGTCATGCTTACCTGGGTTGTGCTTTCCCAGAGCTCTGCCTTTAGCATCTCCCACTTTAGGGAATTCAGGACAGGCCAGCAGTGTGCAAAGGTGGGGCTGGCCATGGCAAAGGACAGTCCCAAGCCACAAGCTTCTCCTCTAGGTTCAGCTGTCCAACCTGAGAGCCTCAGCTGCAGCTTCAGCTTTAATATTTGCTCTCTCTGCTGACAAAGTTCAGCTGTACCAGGGCCCATGCCACCAGCTGGGCCTATTTATTACCCAGCATAGGTCTCTGTGTGGAGCCTGCCTCTTGCCCAGGAGCATTCCTTCATGTGGGATGTTGGCTGGAGGAAGCTTTAGGAAGAACTGGAGTTCCTCACCTAGCTCTGCCTATTACAGACAGTTATAAATAACCTGTTACCTTGGGTAACCTTGTAGAATTGCAGCCTAATTTCTTCAAACATCCTTATTGCACTGAGATTTAACTCCCTGTGGGGTGTGAGGGGTCAGTGGAAAGCCTTTTGTCAGTTCAAGGGGCAGCAGGAGATGAACAAACAAATTGAAGTTTTGTGAAGAGAGTGTGTTCAGTTAATACTGTCTCAGCAACTAATTAACAGATCCTCTTGGAAATTGTCAAGAATATAATCTATGATTCAATGGAAAGTGGCAAAGGGTCAGGGAGGGACAGGGAATGTATTTCACATGCAGAGGACTTAGCCCTGGGAAGCAGATGGAGTTAAAGCTCAGCCCTGGGAGCTCAGGCATTGCTGCAGGAAGGACCATGTGTGACCTCACTGTCACCACAGCCAGGGGCAGAGGGGAAACACATCTCTCTTCCAGAGCTTCACTTGCTCAGGGTCAGCAGGAGGCTGTTTGCTGCTCCCAAAGGTCAGTGAAGCAGTCCCAGGTGCACAGAGGACAAGGAGCTGTTTAACTCTTGAAGAAGCCAAGGCTGGCAGCATCCAGCATCACTGGTCAGCTCTGGCTGCCAACCCACAGCTAACCCAGCCACAGTGCTGCTGTGCCACCCCACAGCTCCAGGTTTAGATCCCAGCTTTGCCCCTGGATAGTCTCCAAGGGCTTGACCCAACTGTGTTGTGCCTGCTCAGCCGAAGACTGGGATCAGCAGCCGAGTCAGGGGTTCACATTCCCACATTCTGGCATTGCTTTTCTCCATGCCACATTTTCAAACAACATGAGGTTTCCCAGCTTGGAGCATGAGGGAAGTTTATTTCTTCTCTGGTTTGGGGAATTTGGGTTAAAGCAAAGTCACACAGCTTCAGATGGGAACGTCATCCAACCCCAGACATTGCAGGGCCTGAGATGAGTGCCCAGGAATAGGCAGGACAGACACTCCACAGTCATCTTCCCCTTGCTTTGACTGACAGCAAGCTGTCTCTAATTTTTAAATATACAGTTTTTCCCATTCTGGCTTTAGAAACAGCCTCTCCATAAGGCAAAGCAAACAGAGCCCCAAGCAGAGCTGATTCAATCACTCCAGATTCCCCATGGCTCTGCTCCTCTCCAGTACCCGAGGACACTGCAGCAAAGCTCCTCACCCACTGCCAGCAGCCCCTGCAAGGGTCCTGTTGTGCTGTGGGAGGTCCCATGGGGCACCAGGCACTGGCAGGAGCCCACCCAAGGCTTTGGTCTGCCTGCAGACCCTGTCTCCTGCTTGGGCACCTCAGTCCACCAAGGCATCATATCTTCTTTGCAAGGTCTCTTTGGAAATACTTCTCAACAGGATAGTAATTCTCCTTCCTAACACTGTGCCCAGGGTCTTGAGGTGCCTTAATTCAGGAAATAGGCTCCCTTTGAAGACAGCTCTGCTGTGAGCTGCACTTCTGACTATGTCTCATCCCAGTCTAACCACTGAAAGCTTTGCAGCAGGATCCATACCCCTCGTTCCTCTCATCTGGCTATCAGGAGGACATCCCTAACATCTTGCACTCCTTTGGTGCTCCACTGACAGCAGTCAGGTGCTGATGTTAGCAGAAATAGGGTCTTATCTGGTCAGTGGCACCTTCAGGTGATGTTCACACACAGCAGAGACAAGTCCCTCCCCACGCTCTCAGAGTGGCTCCTTTTGTAGAGACACTTTCTGCTTTGCTCTCCAATATCTGCATTCAAAGCAAGGCAAGTTGCCTTGACCTGGAGATTTAGAGTCCATTTGCCTTCTGCAGCAGCAGCAGCACTGTCCTTCAGTGCTTTGAAGAACTCATCTCAGCTAATAGCATGGCCACTTTCTTCTTTATCCTTCCTGTGCATCTGCTGGTGCTCAGAGCCTCCTGCACTCGCTGCCTCTTCCCATCACAGGTGCTTTGCTTTCAGTGCTTATCACAGCCCCTGCAGCCTCCAGGTGCTGTGCTGGCTTCAGCCCTGCCCTCAGATCTGCTCTCATCTCTGCTCTGGGTCACTCTGGTGGTGTCAAGTGTTTTCAAGCATGTCTCTAAAGGCTCCACACTGCTCTCCCTTCAAAGGTGTTCAATGGACAGGGTGAGTTTTGCTGCCCAGCAAATTCTAATTGCCCTGCCTGGTGTTTGCTCTGCAACCAGAGCTCACTCACTGCCTCTCTCTCTCTCAGTTGCCTGTTCTCCAGCCACACATCAGTCACCAGCTCTTCTGAGATTTCCCTTTCTTTCAGCCCTCTCTGATTAAACCATGGCTTTTATATGTTCCATTTTTCCCATGGTGTTCCCACATGCCTCAGATTTCTGTGCCACACTCCTGTAATTAGCTTCCTCAACCTCAGTCAACTGAAAGCTACCAGAGAAATCAAATGCTTCAGAACCAGCCAGTGTCAAAAATAAGGCCTTGACACCTTCCTTTTTACTGCAATGTATTGCTTGCATTGGCTGGGAGGAAACTGCTTGAAGCTCTCTCCCCATGGCAGGGAAGTCCAGCTCTGGAGGAGCTCTAGCATCCTCCCATGGATCAGGCTGTATCCCAGCAGCTGGAGGAGCAGGGCAAGAGGAGAAACACCCTTACACAGCAGCACAAGTGACCAGCAAACTCACCTGTGGTGTGGGACAGAAGCATCACACCTCCCTCTTCCCAAAAGGATTCAACCCCCACCTTTTGCCACTCCAGATTGTGCCCCAGCCTTTGGCAGAGGTTTCTCCCAGGGACAGGAAGGATCTGCATGGACTGGGCCAGGAAGGATCTCCATGGGATTAAGCCAGGAAGGATCTACATGGACCTTATGGATCTACTGACCACATCTCCTTCCCTGCAGCAGAGCTGATTCCAGCATCTCCCCCATTATCACCCTGGGGCATCATGAAGACACTGCAGTGAGTGCTACTGTGCATGGGAACAGCAACAGAGAGCAAACAGCTTCTGACTGGACTCAGAACTGTGATTTAGAATTGACATTCATATCCCTGTAGCTCTGGAATTATCTTCAACCAGTGGCACAAAGCCACTGATCTTTTCAGAAAGGCTCCAACAGGCAGAGGGGAGCAAGGACAGGAATCACAGAATCATAAAATCAGCCAGGTTGGAAAAGACCTCAAAGATCATTGAGTCCAACCCTACTGTGGTTACCAGATCATGACACTAAGTGCCACATCCAGTCTCATCTTGAAAACCTCTAGGGATGGTGAATCCACCACCTCCCTGGGCAGCACATTCCAATGCCTGAGCACTCTCTCTGTAAAAAGTCTCTTCCTAATATCCAACCTAACCCTCCCCTGGCAGGGCTTGAGTCTGTGCCCTCTTGTTCTGCTGCTGGTTGCCTGGGAGAAGAGACCAACCCCCACCTGACTCCAACCTCCTGTCAGGGAGTTGCAGCAGAGGGTGATGAGGTCTCCCCTGAGCCTC
>NW_008658699.1:57323-57778 GCF_000695815.1 Acanthisitta chloris
ATGTCCCTCCTGAGCTGAGGGGCCCAGAACTGAGCACAGGATTCAAGGTGTGGCCTCACCAGCACCGAGTGCAGGGGCAGAATCCCCTCCTGGTCCTGCTGTTCAGGAGCTGCTGGGTGGGTTTTCCGAGCCCCTAGGAAAGCAGAGCAGCACCCCACGGCTCGGAGCAGAGTGTCTGCAGAGAGCTGAGGTCCCTGGCGAGCGGAGGAGGCAATGCTGGAGGAGAAGGCAGCACAGCAGGGTCTGCCGAGCGGGTGCTGAGCTCAGCTCGCAGCATCCTCACGCACCCAGCAAGGTGGGGGGTCGGACAAGTGTCTCCAGCACCGCAGTGAGATGCTGTGCTCCCCCTCCCCATCAGCTTTCCCCTTGAAACAGACTGTCAGACCTGCCCTGCACGGACTTGTCAAAGGCAGCAGCTCCGGGGGCAGGACGGGGGGGATGCCCCCGGGGATGCG
>NW_008658700.1:0-296 GCF_000695815.1 Acanthisitta chloris
GATTCTATGATTCCATGATTCTATGAGTGAAAGCACTATTGTTGTCAGCCCTTACATGCCAAGTACACTTGGTAAATTATGCAATTTGGCTTGGATTGAAAAAGACAACCATGAAGAGGTGTAAATAAATAAAGCTCACGCTGGACGCATGAACAACTGGTTACCCAACACCTTTGTAGAGCATGAGAAGAGAATTTATTTCATCCAGGCTGCCCGTGGGATGCTGGCTATTTGGCTGGGTGTAAAGGATTAAAGAATACCTTGCCTGTCTCAAACACTATTAAGGTCACAAAAGC
>NW_008658700.1:373-10894 GCF_000695815.1 Acanthisitta chloris
ACGAAATCTGGTTAGCACATCCTGATTAATGTATCTGGACAAAATATTCCCGCTGTGGCAAACTGCATACACATATGATATGGTCAAAGATCACCCTGAGTTATCAGACAGGCAGTATCTGCAACCACCAAACCCCCACCCTGAGGAAGCATGCAAATGAAGGCATGCCCATCCTCACATCACATGGAAATTAGGAATACGCCTCCACGGATACCTGGAATTTGGACTGTATCGAGGTGGTACCCCCAGATGAACAACCTGGGACCCCCACCACCAGAAAAATGACTTGGGATTCTTACCAACAAGAAGCTCAGGGCCAAGAACAACCAACAGAATTGTTGCTGAATCCATGGGTGGTGACTCTCTCTCCCTCTCTTACCATCAAGAAGCTCAGGGTCAAGAACAACCAACAGAATGTTGCTGAATCCATGGGTGGTGACTCTCTCTCCCTCTCTCACTCACTCTCCCCCCACTCCTTCCTGTTCCTTTCTATCTCTCTACCTTACATTTATAATTAAATAAAACCCATGTTATTATATTATTAGCGTATTACTGACTTTGGCATGTGGTTTCATTTGTACCTTATTTGGGCAGAGGCACCTCTCACATCTCATTTGGACCTTATTTGGGCAGAGGCACCTCTCACTATGTGTATCATAACACTGGCACATGCTAGGGGCACATCTGAAAAACATGAGAATACTAGCACATGGTAGGGGCACATCTGAAAAACATGAGAATAAATTGATGAGCCACAAAGCTGATTTAAGAATTGTACAAAAGAAGTCGGACTGCATATCATATTAAAAAAGGAGATGCAATTTGATAACAGCATGTACATACCTTCATAGGGGAAAATACCAGGAACTAAAAGGCCCTTTAATCTCGTAGTGGAAAAGAATAACAGAAAGTCAATGGCTGGAAGCTGAAGTTGGACAAATTCAAATTAGAAATGTTATTGATGGGAGTGAGTAATCATTGGCACAAATAGTGGAGGGAAGCTGTGTTTTATTCTTTGGAAACCTCCTAATAAAACAAGATGTCTCTATGGAAAATAAACTGTATTCTAATAAGGTAGTGGGACTTACCACTGGTAAAATTTAGTGGTCAGGGATGTCCGGTAGCTCAGACAAAAAGACTTGGCATTCCATCATTCTGGCTTCAAACTGTATGTACAGGACACAGCAGAACATGCTAAACATATACTCTGATTTCTGTCTTTTACTGAAAGTTTTGTCCAGCTGCCCTGTTTAACAGCTTGTCTTCTATGATTTTACTTCCAGAGTATTTCATCCTTTTTGAAGCAACACAATCTGACACAAACACCTTTGTAAAAGTAGATCTTGATCAATATTTATCCTGAAGTGTATTTCACTGTGCTCTTTAACAGCTGAGTATAAAGACATGGGTATAAAGCTCAAATATCTTTTCTTGCTCTTTGACATGGAGCATTTATATTTTGCTAGACTGCGAGGTGAATGAAACCATGTAAAACAAAAGCATAGACAAACACCATCTTGTAAACAGGTCAAAACTCAGGTTGTCAAAACCTGCAAAGTGTTATCATACCAAACTGTGATGTAAGAATGTATCATAATTTCACTTTCATTTGAAATCTTCGTATTTGTTTAAAATCTCAAAAACTCTCTAATTGTGTATTTGTTTTGTTATTTTTTGCCTTACTTCTTTGTCTAGGGCATGTTGATCCTGCAGTCATCATTATCTGTTTGCCCGGTGTATCAAAGTCATTTTCAAATAATAGGTCTTCAGGATTAGAACTGCCTGGAGGAGCATAACTGAAGTGTTGCCATTCAGTCATTTTAACATGTGTGGTTTGTATGATATACCAGGCTACCTCTTCTGACACGCTCAATGCCTGTGTGAAATCTTGGCTTCATGGGAGGTGTCTTCTGCTACTCCCCATCTTTCACATGGTTCTTAAAAACAGTGCTAAAACTAATTTCTGCAGTTGTTGGCATCTCAATGACTTCACGCTGTCTTAAGAAATCAGGGACTGTGTTCAGTTCCTGTCTCTGGGACTCCTTCATCGAGTTATTCCACATTTCTCTGTGTGACCTTTTCCACCTGTAAAATGTCAATAATGACACCAGTTAAAGGGATTTGCTGTCTGTAGATGCAAAATCCTTAGAAGAGCTAAGTATCACTCCTAATTATCTGGTATTACTCTGTGCAGTTGGCTTCCAAAATAAGAATGTAACATGACCCAAAAATCAACACTAAATCAGTAGTACTCACATTCTTGTCATAGAATGAAAAACAGATGAGGAGTGAATACAGACTTCTGAATACACCTCATTCCTACTTGCCTTTGGAAATTTGTCACCTCTATCTTTAACAGTCTATGAAGCTGATTTTCCTTTAATCCACTTTTTAAGCAGCCAGTGATTTCAACCATTCCATCCCTCTACTAAACCATCTGCATCTTCCTTACAATTTCTTAATAAGCGTAAACAAGAACCATGAGATTTGCTTCTCAATAATAGCATTTTAACCTGTAAGAATGCTTAATTTCAAAGACTGAAATTGTAGGCCAATGACTAATTAGGAGAAAGTTGTAAAATACACATCTCAATGTGTTGCATACTCAGCTCATACATAATATCTACATACAGCTGTGACTGACAACAAGTGTGTTGGTACACCCTTGGAAATGGATGTTCAGTCTTTTTTACTAAGAAATCCTGCTTTCTTTTGACCTTGTCCTAAAATCAACATTCTTCTTCTGCCTTAGAAATCACTTGTTCTTTCTTTGCCTTTCCCCCTCCCTTGAGACCCAGGATTCTGCTGGCACCTGTTCTGTTTCAAGGGCTGTACTTAAATTAAAGGCGATATGTAAAACAAAAGATCCTACTGATCCTATTGAGGAATTATTCTCTGTAGATGATCATGCTCAGAGATTGTATTTTGTGTGTTTCGTGTCACATTCTTCAGAAAATATCAGTAAAATAAAATCCACATTTTTTCATGGTGGACCCATTAAGTTGTACCCCAGATATAATCATCCCTTCTGCTATCACAACACATTGCTTTGAAAATGATAAATCACCCATACACACACTTAGCATATCAAGTGAGGAAGAAGTTGCAAGAGCTACTATATATATTTATTTGCCTCTGTTTTACGTAAGTTAAAAGAAATTACAATTACTTTTCTACAATAAAAAAACCAGCTAATTTAAACTTAATCAGTTTATTCCCAACATCTGATGAGAGCTGTCTTCCTAATGTCCAGAAATCTAATCTAGAATCTTGAATAAATCAGCATAAAAGTAGCAGTTTCATAACATGGTTTTAATAATAAAAATGTTAGCTTGTCATTTGCATATGACAGTTTTTCACAAACACACTGGTTCTCCAGCCTGCTAATAGTCCTTGAGGAGGCAAATTAGGCTTGAACTCTGAAAGCTCTGTGCTATAATGTAATTTGTTCTTAGTCTATAAAGAAAAGTGTGTGTATCATTTTTAGAATAATCTGAATATCCCTTGTTGCTGGGATATTCCAAACACCCAGGAGCCAATGGCTGCTTTGGGCACATTAGACTTTGTCACACCATGTGGTGTAGAGTAGCTCTCACTGACACAAAGGCAGAAATACAGACGTGTGACAGGCACCCTGACACCACTGCTAAAGGCAGAACTATCAGGATGATTTCATATTTGCAAAAATATCAATATTGTAAATAAGACAGCAGTTATTATGGCTCCCTTTTAAAAAATTTTAAATAAACCCTGAAAAAACCCAAAACAACTTAATGCATTTCATATACCCTGCCCTTTATAGAGGGCTAAAAATGAGTTCTCTCTGTACCATGTTTCTATCTCATGTTCTGTAGCTTGAGAATATGAAATAAAAGGGGCAAAAGATGAAGGAATTAATCTGAATGAAGGTGATGGCAGCTAATAGTCAGCTGCTGTTGGAACTCCAAAAGCAAATATTTCAGACCTTTTCAAAAAGAAATTAAAAGCCATCACTAAAATATCAAAAAATGACAGACATTATTCAATGCAGAAAAAAACAAATGCCAAGCTGTATATGAAAAACATGGGGTTTACCCTCCACCCTCAAAAATAAATTTTAAAAAATAAAAAATAAAATAATTTAAATCCATGCTACTCTTTAGATGTATGGTAAATATAATCAAGAAAATAGTTCCCAATAGAAACCAAGTTCTAATACCAGAGTGAAACCAAGACAATGTATAATTTTGTCAGAACAGTGATATGACAGGCATTTACACAACAACAGCACTGAACAAACTCACAAGATGAAAGGAAAAGATCAGGATCCAAAGCTTCCTCAGCCTCAGCCAGCAGACCAGCAGACACTCAAAGCAAAAACCAGACTTTGGCAGCTTCTTACCTAACCAAGAAAAATTATAATGAACATAATTCTCTACTTCTTTCCAGAATTAACTTTTTGTTTAAAGGACACATTTAGAAAAGAGCATTGTAGTTTCACCAAAGTTGTGTTATCTTCCTCTAACATACTGCCTTATTTCAGCTTCTAGAGTCATGAATATACTTAATCAGTGTCAAATTCAGATAATTAGAAAGTGCAATGGAAAAGGGCATTGATAATAGGTGTATTATAAATGGCAACATTTTGATGATGTGGGATAACTCTCAGTGAGGGTTAGGGTGTTTTAGTAAGTGTTAATGTATTAGAGAGACACTGATTCATGTCAAATGAGTAGAAATTGTGACTGCCTGACATCCCCTGGCACTCCAGACTTCTGCTTTACCTGTGCTAAACAAATACATACAGGATTATGAGTTTTGCTTTCTAGGAAGACTCACAGAATGGCATGTTTATCATTAAGACTCTTCTCAAAGGAGACATATTTTATTTATATTTATATTTTGCATTTAATAATGTCTTTCATCCAAGTATCTTAAAGCTCATCAACATGCAGTGAAATACCACACAATGGCACCAAGGAACTTCATTAATAGATGACCTGATCAAAACCTAGAGATGGAGAAAACAGTTAAGGTAGGTACATAAGCTTTATTTTATTATCTTAAATAATGAAGTAAGAAGATTGAAACACAAACTCAATGAGGGTAACAGAAATAGATCTCAAACCCAAACCCAGACTGCCTGACTTTGTGTGCCTCAGTATTTACCATTATTATTACACTGTTTGACGCTGGATGTGTTTTTTGAAAATACCCTAGGTATTTAGACACCTATGTAAGATCCTTGTGGATATTTAAGAAGCCAAATCCCCTGGCTGACAGTCTAGCTTTAAAAATACACTCCCTTCCTTGCTTAGAAGTTTTGAACATTCTCCTTGCTGTGAATACTTCTGCTTGCTACATAACAGCTTATTTCATGCCTCATGTAAAGTGAAGAGGAACTTTAGCTTTTCACTGCCACTAATGGCTCAGGCATCAGAGAATTTAGCTGCAAACAGTGCGAGACTGTGTTTGTACAGATATATTTTTAAACTACAGTTCATACTGTTTAGAAGCAGGCAGTTTATACTTACTAATCATGTCAATATTCTTATTGTAGAAATGGAACACTACCAGAAAAATAAAGATGAATGGTAAAACCAGATCCATAAATGAGAAATAACAATGCCATCTAACACCATTTTTTACCTCAAGGTCACAAGTCAGTATTGATGAACATGCCTGATTTCTGAGTATCTCCAGAGCAAAGCACCTGCCACTGGGAAGGCAAGAGAGGCATCACTGATTTTCTGGGTACCACTTCAGGTAACTCGATGGGCAATATGTGTTTCTCTCCCCATGTTCAGCAGCTAGGCTTAATGAGTAAATTAATTACTTACTTCTGCACTGAATGAAAGTGTTGGAACAAGGAAAATGCTTTTGTTTCCAGGAGTGGGTGAACAGGACTCAAATTGCCCAGCCTCTGATGCATCTCTGATGGGAAGTGTGGCCACAGCCTGTCATGTTCAAACATGGAAAAAGAAGGGACTCACCGAGGTACTGCAGTCTTCTGTGTAATATGGCTGTAGATCTTTCTTGAATTAATTCTCACTTATCTTTTGAAATAAGGACTTGTCACACAAACAAGGCCTATGATTGGTGGGAAAAGCAAGAATTTGAAAACTGCATATTTGATCTGAGAACCCTTCCAAATAATACAAAATGTGAATTTTAGCATCATCATAAGAAACATCCCATCTTCTGTGTCTTTATTAAGAATACTTGAAAACTGTCTTTTGTGCAAGGTCCAGTCTAATTAATAATGCTTATTTTTCTTAGAAAAGATGGATAAGAAATCCATAATTTCTTCATCACTCTTGAATACATTCCACTGTAGTTAAAATTCAGGGCATTATCACCATTACTTTCTGCTTGCTTGCAGCATCACTTTTCCATTTCTTCCCCAGGACAGAACTTGTTGCTTCCCCATGCTTTTGCAGTGTCAATCATAGTGGAGTTCCTGGTGTCCCTCTCTGTCTTACCATAAGAAGCACACATGACATGGAGGGAACTCAGGAACACAGGGATTCAGCATTTTGCCACTTCTCCCCAAGGAGAATTCATGGGGTAAGCCTACTCAGGCAGTGATCTCATGGACACAGACCTCAGCAGGACTCCTCAGCAATCATGTCAGGCAGGTCAGACCATCTGGAAAGAGAGGCTATGGGACCAACCTGTTCTTACTGAGAGTTGAAGAGTGCCAGATCTCTCCCTACACAGAAATATAAAGCCCCTGCAACAGGCCCTTTGAGAGGGCTTTGTACCCAATAAGGAGAATTAAGAGCATGTAATTTATCTTCACTTTACTACATTAACCCCCTAAAATTGCATGCAAACCCAGTTATTCAATCTGTCATTTTCAGAGTACAGTAATACTAAGAGGTGATGATGTAAATTGGCCTGTCATTGCACCTGCAGTTACATGAATGCGTTGCAACACACAGGTGTAACCGTCTGATGAGCTGGGTGCAAATTTACACTTCAATTAATCAATGATTGTCAATTATAATAGGAAAAAAGGACAAGGTTAAGCCACATGGAATAAGAATGTTTCTAAGAGATTACAACCCACACAAGGAGAAGTTAACATATTTTTGTTTATATGACTCATAACCTCTTTTCTATCCGTAAGAACATGCATTTAGTTATTTAGTACAGAAGAACAGGGAAATAAAGACCATTTGTGATCCAAGTCTCTGCAAAAGAGAGAAGCATATTAAAGGACTGAACGTGGTGAGAAAAAAAACTATCACTGCATAGTGTTCACACATTTATGTTAAAGAGAATGTAAATACAAACATACTTAATGAGAATGTAATTCTCATGAGACATCACAGCTGAATGACAGTTCACGAATGTCTGAAAAGCATGTGATGAAGCAGAATCCTTGAAATTAAATTACTCTTTTCCCCTCCCTTTTTCCTCTTGTCTCAATAAAGACTTTAACAGCCTTGCATAAAAGTGAATGAACACTGCTCAGATGTATCCAGAGACAGAGTATTTCAAGTCTTTTGAAGAGTTTTCAATAACTATTTTTTTATAATGTTTCCTTAAAATGTAGGGGTTTGTAACACCATATTAGAAATGCAACATTTTAGCTGGGATGTTTCAATGCAGCAGGAGAGTCCAGGGAAGAGATTCCCATTGGGAGGCAGGAGACTGAGCTCTATTCTCGGCCCAGACAACACCAATCTGCTCTGGAGCCTGGCACAAGTCACCTCACTTTGTGGTGCCTGTCTTTCCTCTTCCACCCTTTGCCTAATTAGCTATGATATTTTGGTGGAAAGGGATAGAGGGGAACTGAGGACAGGACTGTCTCCTACAGCCTTGTAGATACAAAAAATAGTACACTCAGGCTCCACTTTCACCCAGGACCTCTTGGTATTACCAAGGTATAAATAATAAAATTACATTGCAAAGCACCCTCTAAAATTTAGAGGAAGATGGTGTGTAAAAACAGTCACCAGCTGTTCCTTTTCTGCATGCTTAGGACAACTGGCGCCACCCCATAACTTTCAGGAGCCCTGGTCAGAATTAGTTATTTATTCTGGACTTTGATGGACAAGATATCAAATCAGCAGGAGAACCAAAACAGGAGAAGCTGTTCTGGCAACTTTTTATATTTAATTAATCTCACAATCTAACAGCTATTTTGAAGCCTCAGCTACAGTTATATGAGAACATGCATAACTGTAAAAATATGCTCAGCCCCCCGATTGAGAGTGTCTTGAAAGTTCCAGACTTACAGATTGAAGGAGCAGGCAAATATACAATACTGGCATTAACTCTTTCAGGCCTGAATTCCCAAGGAAGAAAGACTTTTGAGGCTCTGATTTTCTCTGCAATTTCTTATTTGTATCTTTCCCTCTCTTTGCCAAATAATTTTGACAGCGCTGATTAATTTCTACCAAAATTGACAAGACAGTAGACATTTGAAATACCACTGTCTTGTATACGTTTTGTGAAAACTTGAAGCTGGCTAGCACACAGCAAGCCAAATTATTTTTCCTCATTACAGCAAAGCAACTAGGATGTAGCTGCTCTTCACATAGGCAAGTGCTGACAACCAACTGGCAGACAAATATGTGTAATCATCCATGGGCAGCTTCACATTAGCCCTGGCACTGTTTTTCAGGGCTAGCATCAACAGCTGTGACATCAACAGCACATGGTGGAGCACTGACATTGGAGGAAAGCATAAGAAGGAGATAGAAGACTGGAGGCAAAGGACAATTCATAGGAAACCAGGATTACTTACTCCCACTACTCACAGAACAACTCGTTTAATTCTCACTGATTTTCAGATAGGGACTAAGCACAGACACAGTCAGTTTTAGGACAACACAGTAAAATGAGCATGCAGCATTAATTTTGGCTTCTCAGAGAAGGACTTTAGAAGCCTTGTCACCTTTATTTGATAGCACTTTGCTTCCTATGGCAACTTTTCTGTACATGCTGAATAATGAGGAATAGTGAATTGATGTGAATGCTTTTTCAGTGTCCTCAGGCAGAAGACATGGATGAAGAATTAACTGTACAGACAGTGCTATTTATTGTTATGGTTACAGATGGCTACAACCTTTAATTCATACTTTTCTCATTTGCCAGTGTTCCTGACAGTCTCTGTCTAAACCAAGGGAAACTAGACTTGACATTTCAGTGGTGAAAAGGTGAGAAAAGAAAAACAGGTTGCAATTTCCATTCCTCTGAGAAAATTCCATCTCTCTAAAGCCATCTCATATCCATTGCAGATCACTTCACAAAACCCCATGAGGCACCTTACTTCAAACAAAGGCACCATAATGCAGTGAAGGCCAGTTGCCTGCATCACTTCATCTAGTGAAGCAGCAGTTTGCCTAAAATCATGCAGTCACCCAAAAATTTAAATTCACTTCAAAAATGTCCCCTGCAAACAGCAAAGTCACCCAAAAATTTAAGTTGACTTCAAAAATGTCCCCTGCAAACAGCAGTTTTCCCTCCCTTAAATGATCCATAAATCTTTCTCAAGTAAGGCAGCAAAAGTGAAGCAGTTCAAAGTAAGCAAGCAGTTTCTAATCCCTCTATACTTGTTAGGAACAGGCCTGCAGTGGAGTATTTGCTCTCAGCCTGGGAGCCTGGGGACAACATTCTGCTACCCAGACAACTTATTCACATCACCAGTAAAGCCCTGTGGATGGTATCTGCCAGCTAATCTGAGTGAAAAATCCTGCATCTCACCAGCTATGTCTTTTATTTACTTAACAAGATACACATACAGCATGTGTCTTACGGTTTTTGTAGAGAAAGGAGTGAAGTTTATAATGAGAATTTGATTTGAGTTGTTAGCCTGTGATCAATCCTCCCATGCCTGTGTTGAAGATCATCTTAAGACTGTGAAAGGATGCATTTCCAATGCACTCCAACGATGCATTTCAAAGAAGCTTGTGCTGAAATGTGGCATATGTTAGACATTTGTGTGAAATTGCAGATGTGGATCAATACTCCATCTTTGTATCCGAGAGTAGTTAAAATTATCTGTTGGGTTTTGCCATTAAATATGAATAAAATAGCAAGTCATCCTTAATTAAAAATGTAAAAACTTCTAGTCTGTTTGCTGAAACCAAGCAGATGAGATGTTTTTATGGATAAGTTTGCTCAGTTTAGGGATAAACATAGAGATTCTACTCTTTAAAGGGAAAACAGGCATTCCATGTATAAATTTACCTACTGCAAGTAACTGGCTGAGGATGTCTGAAGTTTCGGGTATTTTTAAATACTAAATGTCTTAAACACATAGATCATACATGTGTCAATGCACAGGTTGGTCATACATCAATACTGTCCAGTGTGTGGCAAATTCCCAAGAACCGGAGCTGAGGAACAGAATTCAGTCTGTGCAGAACTGGTTTTGATATTATATTTTGAAAAAAAGTGCAGGCTAGCTGTTCCCCTTCCCTTTCCACTGGAAAATTTAAGGAAGCTATACCTCTTTCTTCACTCTACTTGGTGCTTCATGCTCTGTGGTGAGTATGAACTGCACTTGAAAATCAAGATTGTAACAAA
>NW_008658700.1:10951-19114 GCF_000695815.1 Acanthisitta chloris
TTCTTGTTTATATTTTAAACTTCTATTTTTTTAAAGGCAGAAATGGGAAGTCATCTATTTTAGACATATGAAAAAATAAATGTTTCAATCAAATTTCTGTGTTACAGGAATACATGCACCTATATTGCAAGGGTATAGAAAATATCTGGAGGCAAGATTATCAGCTTATCAGTTTTGAATGTTCAGTGAGATCTTCAAAGGAGGGCAATATCAAGAGAATAACACTGTGGTAAATACTGAAAGTTTTCAATAAGAATTTTTTCAGAATAGAGTCTATCTGTGCCTGGGATTTTTTATGGCCACTTTTCCAAGTGCGAATTTAAAGGAAAGCTGAATCTGTCTGTTATAAAGTCCATGAGTGGGTGTTGTTAATAACTCCAGTAGGTTGGGGATGATTGCACATGACTTACAGCTTTGTTTATTCACTGCATACTTTTTAAGTGACATGGCATAAATCCAAAGGGAAACAATTAGTATTCATGTGCTGAGAAACAAAGTAATACTGGTTCTTTTACTTCTAAACTATCAGAGGAGTGACCACGGGCTAGACATAAGAAAGAGCTGAAAGTCACAGAAGTGAGACTTCAGTTCAGCAAACAAAAATCACATTCTTGATCATCTCCCCCTTAGTCTGAGCACCTGCATTTTATCCAGAAGCTGTTTAGAGTAGAATGCATAACCATAGAGAGGTGAGCAGGCTACACCACTGAGTGGCCCCTGCACTAGGCTGCAAGATCTTGGTCTCTGTACCCCCTTTTTTGCTCACCCAGTAAGTCTCTCAACGACTGTTTACATGAAAGGGCCAGGTCCAAGAGGGAACCTTGCCTCCACTTTGGCCCTGTGTTATAGTCTCAAGGTGGGAGATACTTGTAGTCTGAATATTCTGGGTGAGAAAAGACTCTGTGTTCTACCATTTTGTGTACACATGCTCCCACCATTTCACTGTAGTCTTCAAGATGGAGCATCAGGAGATGCTTTAGGGAGATGGATCCCGTGTAGACACCAGGTCACCTTAGGCCATTATTTCCACATGCTTAGCTTGAGGCAGCTGTGCAGTGTAGCTGATCTCATAAACAAGTGTAATGGCTGCACTGGATCACATCCCAAAATGTTTTATTCTCTACATGAACTGTATATATTTCTGAACAGAGGATTTTGGATTTCATTGCAGAGCCAAGCATCAAGCATTTGAGTGCCTAACACATTCACTGAACACATTGGCTCTAATGTGCTTTCACTAAACAGAAAAGAGAGAGCAAAAGATGTACATTTGAGATCTCCGCATCATTTGAGGTCATCTATTAATTGTTCATTACTCAACTGATACCAGAAAGAAAACCTAAAAAAAAAATAAACTCACAAACTCAGCTATCATCAAATGCACACAAAGCCTACAAGAGCTCAAAGAGAAAGGTAACATATGGGTAAAGCTGAAAAAAGCTAATTTTAACATGATTTAGTTCAGAGAAGAACACATCCTGATTCAAAATGTGGCTTTATTCTTATCTCACATTGGTTATACTTAGTTATTTTTCTGAAGATTGATTCTCACTTTTAGCAATTATTAAGGCATGCTGTTTTGCAAGTAAGTGAGGCATTTTTACTAAATTTAGTACTTTTTCTTTGGTAACCAGAAGAATGTATATTAGGTAACTTAATTGTTAGACTGTATTCTATTAGAAAAAGGCAGATAATGCTTCTTGTTTCTAAAGGGATTCCTTTCAATTAATGATTTGAGTTAAGCTAATTTGGATGGAAATTTCAATTACATATAATAGGCAAAAACTTGATTACTTTAATCAAATAAATATAATTACATGGAATACTATGCATAATAACAAAACATTTATTGAATTATATTTTGAATTTAAAACTACTTGAATAAGGAATTCTTTGTGGTTATATGTCCTTCAAGACATCTAGAAGCAGAGGAGGTTAAGTCCCCCTCTTCAAGGTTTTGTCATTAGGTTGTAAATTTTCTTCACCTAGTTTTCAACACCCAATCAACTTGTTCAGGTTCTAATGGCCCTTGTATTGAATTTAGCTTTCCATGCAGCAAAAAGCATATAATTTATTACTTCAGCAAATCCTATGCACCAAATCACTAGAGGTGATTTCACCTATTACACTGACTGGAATTCTGTGACAACAAATTTTTTTTTCTAGGCAAAATGTACAAAGATTTCATAAATAACTCTCATCTCCAATACACATTTTCATGGCAATATTCAGGTCATAAACAGTAAACACATTTTAGTAGGAAATATTCATAACAGTGGGCCCAGTTGCATGTCTTTTTTGAACCCACCATTCTTTTATTCTGTCTTTTCACACCAAGGCAGAAAAATAAACCACCAAACATGTTTTAGTTTCTTTGTTAACCTACTCCTAACTTAGTCCGGTAATGGTTCCATTAATGCTCTTTCATTCTGCTTAAGATATTTTTCATACAGATGAAGCAAAATAATTCTCTCTCACTGTTTATAAAGCTTGTTCTGCTCAAGGCTCTTTATCTCTTCATATCAATCACCCAAGACTAATATGTGTGACAGAAAGTAGGACAGAGATCCCCAAAGAGGGACAAAAAAATGAAATGACAAGCTGGAAAAGATGCAGGGTCATTTCCCTTTCATCTTCAGTGAAATACCTTGTGTTATGAGTCAGCATTGAAGATGTAAATAGTTTGCAATTATATAAATAGTTTGCAATTATAAAAATAGTAAGATGATGAATGCCAGACATTTACAGAATGTGTTTTGCTACCTCAGTTTAGCAAGGCAGGAACAAACAGGACTGATTGGTCTGAGATATTACAATTAAAAAGCATAAACCCAGGGGATGAATCTATGTTTCAGTTACCTAATCAAGCAGCCAGAACACCAGGCCCTTGTGCAACACAGGCAGAATCACCTCACAAATTAAAACAGCCAAGCAGTTTAACATTTCAGAAGCTCAGCTAAGGAAATCGTCATGTGCACAGAGACACACTCCCCTAGACACAGAAACAAACACTTTCTAGAACCTGAGAAAGCAAACAAGAGGTTTATTCTCCTGCAGCCTTCAGTGCACTACTATTAATGTCCAGTCCAACTGGTGAGAGAGCATCCCTGTTTTGATTTCTGACCAGATGCACAGGTCAGAGTAGTTCAGAAGGTACATCTCAACTTGTACATTGAGACCTGACTGCCCTGCAGTACGACCTGAAGAATCTGACTCTGGTTTTTCTTGCTTTTCCTTTATAACAATGAGAGCAATCTGATTTTTACCAGGTTTACTCCACTTTTCCATAAGCATAAATAAGATTAAGATGTCTCTGGAAGCATTTATGCTGGGTGCAAATATACTCACATAGTTACTTCCAGTGCAGGGACAGCAGAACTTACAGCTCTCTCTGAGCTCATGTTTAAACATAAATGTATATATATCTTCAAGTAACTGTGTTTTTGACCTTGTTTTAAACAACAGTCCCTTTTTAAGGAAATGTGGAAAGTTAGTTAATTTATATTGTAACAAATTATCAGAGGTACTTTCTTCCCCCCTATTTACACACGTGTTGAGGGGGAATAAGATTTTGCAGGTGGAAACAGTACAGATGCTGTAACTTAGTGATTCTGTCCCTGCCATTTTTAGATGAGAAAATTCGCTTTCCAGGAGAGCTTTAAAGTCATCAGTTCTAATGAAAATGACAGGTAAATTAAGCCTCATCAAGGAAAGTAAATGACAGCATATTCCAGGGGGAGGCTGGGTCAGGCAGAATTGTCCATGTTAATGCCAGGCAGCTAGTCAAAGTCTGAACAAGATAGAGGAAGTGAGGTCCTGGACTGGGAGCAGAAGATGCCAGTAGCATGAAGTCCAGCCTTACAAATCAATATTCTTGTGCGCATAAATCTTGTCATGCACTCTCTATTCCTGAATTTCTTCATCTCTAAATAGGAATGATCGATACATGCCCACTGGGATAGCATAAAGCTCAGCTGTCTAATGTTTGTAAAGCATTTTGACAGTCCCAGATGGAAGCTGCTCCATGGAGAGTTGCCTCTACCGCCTTGATGCTGCTACACTTTTTAATCCACCCTTTTATCAACTGGTATTTCATGCACTCTCCCCTGCAGACGAAGCACTGAGCGAACAGAAATGACAAAGTGCGCTTCCAAACTTCCCTCCCACTCACCTCTCCTCCATCTGTTGGAGAGAGAGATTTTATTTGCTGCAGAAGTGCTGTCTGGCTAAAAATGTGAGCACTTTTTACAGCATGATCCCACTCTCTCCTCCACACACACCCACTGGCCAAGTGCTTCATTTTGAAATATGACACTGCTTCTTAGCTAATCCCCTGTGTAAGAGACTTCTACAGCACGTTTTATTAGGTGATGACTAAAAAGCTGCTGTGAAATCCCACATGGTGTTCACTGCTGATCATCTCCACCCTACCTATTAGCAACGGAAAGAAACAGAGGATATCCGACAATAAAGACTGTTTTTCTTTTTCTTTTTCCTGTCACAAACAGTCTAATTCATCATATGCCTCATTTTTTCCAAATTTTGAGTTTTAATTCTGAGTCTCATGATCAATTGATATTTCTGTTTAATACCTGGCTCCTGGAAGTGTTCACTTCAGATTTTCTGTTTCTTTGAAAGAAAGCAGTAAGTCAAGCACCCCTGGCTCAGGAGGAAAATTAGATTTGGCTGAAGATGCTCTAAAAGATTCAGGAAATAAAGGTATATAGAAAGCATCAAATTTCATTAAACATACAATGAAATCCTATGGTTTTATGCCTGTGTGCAACACTTCTAAATTGGTGGATCTTGCACTGGGAGGAGTGGGGGAAGGTTTGGGGTCATAAATACAAAATTGTCCACCAATTGTCCTGCAAAGAATATCAAAACCTGTGTTCAGACAGTATTCTCACCCACATCTCAAGGTCTGGGCTTGAGATGCTGCTGAAATAGAAAGCGCAAAAGTAATTAGATGAAAAAGGGAGATATTGTCTCATTTATCACTGAGGTGAAACCTCCCAACCCAACTTTTACTCTGAATAGTTCAACTTTCATAAAGAGAAAGGTTTGTATACTTTACGACTTCTTTCAGTTTGAATGGTCAAAGGATGTATTTTTCCCAAGTACTTATCTATCTATCTATCCATCTATCTATCTATCAAACTAGATAGAAAATTTTATTTCACTTTTCCCAGTATTTTTTAATAATCTTTGCACAGTAAGTTACAAAATGGGGATGTCTGTGATGTCCTCATAAAGAGAAAGGTTTGTATACTTTACGACTTCTTTCAGTTTGAATGGTCAAAGGATGTATTTTTCCCAAGTACTTATCTATCTATCTATCCATCTATCTATCTATCAAACTAGATAGAAAATTTTATTTCACTTTTCCCAGTATTTTTTAATAATCTTTGCACAGTAAGTTACAAAATGGGGATGTCTGTGATGTCCAGGTGTTAGGTAAATTGCTAGCTGGTGGAATTGCCTTGTTAAGGTTTAGGGCTTGATATGTATCAGTGATCTCAGACCTAGGGTAGGTTAACAAAGCTTGGGGAGAAAGATGTACTACTGATAGTGGACACAAAGAAAGCAGAATTTACAGGCCACAAGAATATTTAGCAGAATCCCCAAGATAACAAAGAACCTAACAAAACTAACTCAGCAACTGTGCTGAAATCGGCTCTGACTGTGTAAAAGGTAATTCTGGCAAGGGGAGGTGATCATGGACTCACAGATCACCAACTCATGAAACATTCTGACTCAAAAGAACAGAAAGACTGAGCATGTGGACTTATGAGCACAAGAAGCAAGGGAATCATTTAACTAATAGGAGATAGAATGCCAATTAATAAGAGAACTATAAGTTGAACTATTCAGAGTAAGAATGAAGTTGGGAGGTTTCACCTCAGTGATAAATGAGACAATATCTCCCTTTTTCATCTAATTACTTTTGCGCTTTCTATTTCAGCAGCATCTCAAGCCCAGACCTTGAGATGTGGGTGAGAATACTGTCTGAACACAGGTTTTGGTATTCTTTTCAGGAAAATTGGTGGACAATTTTGTTCTCTTAGCCAATGAACATTAATGCCTTTGTTTGCTGAAATGTATAAACAGTGACAATGTTTGATAGTTGCCATGCTGGCTTTGTGGATTTGCCACCTAGTACCCCTTTTTTGCACAGAACTGTAAATATATCTAGTACCTCAACTCTGTGTGGATGGGCCTTGTGTACAGCGGGTGAAAGAACCCTATTTTGGAATGACAGCTGGAAGTATCAGACAAGAAGTGGCATTTTTTTGGGTGAAAGAACCCTATTTTGGAACGACAGTTGGAAAATAAGTATCAGACAAGAAGTGGCATTTTTTCTTCTCTCTCACTCCAATTTTGATTAGAAGAAATACGGAGATAGAAGTCCATACCACAAACTTGGACCTGGAAAGATTCTGTACTTTCTTCCATAAGGATGCAATTTCTTCAGATTATGCACTACGAATTCCAATCAAAAGGTTTCAATCAGAAAAGCAGATGCATCACTGTTTCCAGTTAAAGATCCAGGCTATATTACCAAGTGATTACAGTTCCTATTTAAAGTTCATTACAACTAGAAGGAAATGTTTTCCAGTTTGGGAATGGTGATCAGTCCCAAGTGGTGACCCCAGTCTTGGACAAGCTTCAGTCAATCCTGACAGCTGCTCAAAAGAGTTATAGACCCTCACGGACAAAGAGGATTGTCTAACCTAGCCGCCCCAAAAGGGGGAAGTTCAGCATGTTTATCTTGAGCTTCAAAATGATTCCTCAGCATAAACAGGTGGCATTAGCAATTTATGAACTAAACCACACAAAGTGGGCAAGGTGAGGAGACAAAGAAGGACTTGTGTCCTTAGGTTGGTAATGGAAATAGGCAAATGTCTCCTCTCCACATCCATATTCACTGTTCAGTAAAAAACAGCAATCTAATTTTAATTCACAATGCAAAAAGTACTCCACACAATTACAAAAGTCTTTTCTTCCCCCTACAACCAGACTGCTGCAGAGCATAGAGCTATAAATACCCCTGCTCACAGGTACAGTTCATTGTACTACAAGTTTATTCCTTTTTTAAACATCAGACTCCTCCAGCCAAAGTGAAGAGTAGTGAGAAACTGTGAATGTAACATCAGGAAATTCCTTCCTATTAGCTGTATTTAATGTTGTCTGAATAGCACTGGCTTGAACAGCAGAGATATTCAAAGTGATAGAGTCAAGAAAAAGTGGGAATTGCCCAGCATGTTGTTTACAAAGACAAGCAGAACAACTTGCAAACTGACAGGTTTTTTTGTCACTTACTCATTCATTTCAGCTCGATCCTTCCCTTCTTTATGCAGGTCTCTAGCCAAGAGTTTTTTGCTAACTGCTAAAGTGCATCTTTTAAGGAAACTTGACCATGTTTTATCTAGGAACTGTGGAAAATGTGTTTCTGCATGATTTGTTAAAACAAAGTATATAAATGCTTTATATCTGCCCAATAATCATGGTTCAAATAAATACAATAGTATTGCTAACTTATTCCAGTGAAAAATTATCATACAAGATTGCAAAGCCCCAGTTGTCCTAAAATCTCCCAGTTCTAAAATTGATGGACCTATGTAAGCAATATTTGTATCTGCATTTAATGGATACAAGAGCAGGAGCAGCCTCACCAGTATGGGGATGGCCTGTGAAACAGCATCCCTTGCCTTGAAGGTTACTGCCACTTTGAACTTGACTCTATAAAGCAGCAGACTGACTGGGGGATGGGAAAGGGCTTCAGAAGAAAATGGGTGGGATTAGTAATTGGCCAAAATTAAACACAAGATACTTGTCTGCACCACACTTGGTCTGACCCCATACCTCTATTATACGCCCAGAACTGCTGTATTTTGACAAGGTTGAGCTGCTCAGCCTGTTAACTACTTGTAAGTCTAACCAGGATCCAGAAAACAGGCAGCTCTTTCTCATCTTCTGCCTTAGTTCAGTAAAGTGCTCCCCAAGCATACCATGGGTATCACCATAAAATAGTCACTATTGACTAGACTTGAAACCAAAGGGTTCTCCCAGGGAACAGGATATCCAGGTTTAACTTCACATCCACCTATAACTTAGCAGAGGATAAGCCTGGCTACCAGGCTGTTGGCATTTCCACCTCTC
>NW_008658700.1:19132-39933 GCF_000695815.1 Acanthisitta chloris
CCAGTCACTTATCAGAGAAGAGGGACTCATCCTGGCCCTTGAAACCAGGCACCACCAACATTGGAGTTGCAAGTCCCCTTTCAAGGTCTGGTGGGTTTTTTTTTTTCACATGGAGGACTAGTATGTTGACACCTGAAGCTCCAATGCATGTAGACCCTTCCTGAATAGGTCTCTCTTTCATCCTCTCTCTGGCCCCAAAAGACCCTGAACAAGGCACTCTCAGCAGCAGCTGCAGTGAATGCTTCTCTAGGCAAATTAAGATCCAATGGCTTGGAGCATCCTCCTGGGAAGGCCAAGTTTGAAACCTGGCCATGTCAGCAGCCTGGATAAGTATTCCAGCCACTTGGCTGTTACATAAGTATTCATCATCACATCCTCCTCCAAGCAAACATTTTTCTGTCTGTTTCCTGGTGAAAGTAAAGCACTCTGATCTATTCTTTTCACAGGGAGATGCAGGTTTCCATGCTTCACACTTCAGACACACTTCTACTCCTGGACTTCCCCAGTCAAAGCTCCAATACAGAGGGTCCAAAACTCACCTGTACTCAGCTCTTTCCTTTCTGAATGTCCGGACTTCCCCAGTCAAAGCTCCAATAGAGAGGGTCCAAAACTCACCAGTACTCAGCTCTTTCCTTTCTGAATGTCTTTTGACATCTGAGAAACCATTTCAGATCACCAGCACATTTCAGCTCAGAACTTTTTTGCTCCCTATCCCATAATGAGGTACCCAACTTTCTCCATAGAAAATAGGCATCTTATCTAGTTCTACTTGAGAGTCCTGTCAAGCTAGTCCATGTTCAAGGGCTCTTCTGCTTTTGGGAACCCTGTCTAAAACTACTAGAAATGTACATTTCCTCAGAAAAAACCCACACTGTATAATGCATGCAGAGTTCTCCAAACTACACATATACTGACTCTGGATGCCACTAATACTGAAGTAACTAAACGCTCAGTGTATCTAAGATGACAAGGCGAGTCAGCAGCAGATCTCCTTGGAGGGCTTTGCTCTAACCTGTTTATTTCTAGGGAAGCAGTTGACTTTTAAACAGCTCAAATGTTCTATCCTTGATTGTTTGAAGGTAAAAACCTCATTCTGTGATTTCATAAAGCATTTTTGGCACAAGACAAGCAAATGCTACAATGAATAGTTCACAGAGAGGCATATAGCACTAAACTGGTGTAATGTAGCTTCAGTGAAGACCTACTCATCCCTTTACAAAAGGGAATTACAAGGATTTACTTCTACAAGACAATGAAAACTACTTTCTGGCATCACTATTATTTATTTGCCTATTTATAATGTTGTAGAGGTAACCTAATTCTGTCAACTTTTCGCTAAAGTTTCAGCACAGGACAGTTTAGAAACCAGTTGATCAGAAGCCCAGTGAATAACTTATAAATGTCTGGAGCACTGATATTATTGAAATCACTAGTAATTGCACCTTTGAACCATGAAACACTATGTGCAGACTAAGCAGAAGTTGGGCTTTAGGTAGGTAAGAATTATTTACCATTTTCTTTCCAAAAGAAATCGGAACTATTTCCACAGATCAGCAGGCACAGAATGGCCATAACAGACTTCAAAGACACTGCAACCCATGCTCTTGCAACAAGGCAGGATCAACAGCAGCAAAGATAACAGTAAGAATACACACTACCTATTCACACACATATACGATGCTCAGATGACAGGCTGAAAACAGTAACAGAAGTCCATGTTAGAAAATGGAAATAAATACTCTAATTCTCAGAGCATTTGTTTGCAATGGCTACTAATCTGAAAACTCAACTGCTTGGGTGTACTGTTTTTGTACTTTCCTAACACATTTGTGAGTCACATGCTAACAGAAAAATGTGCCATAAATCTAGTACCAAGGTGTCTCTGTGTCTTGCTGTGTAAGCGCAGGTGTGAGGGTTTTAATAAAAACTGAATTATAGAACAGTGTGTGTTGGAAGGGACGTTAAGGATCCTCTAGCTCCAGCTCCCCTGCCATGGATGGGGACACCTTCCACTAGACCAGGTTAATTAAAGCCCCATTCAACCTGACCTTGAACACTGCCAGGGATGAGGCATCCACAGCTTCTCTGGGCAACCTGCTGGAGTGCTTCACCACCCTCACAGTGAAGAAATTCTTCCTAATATCTAATCTAAACTTCCATGTCAGTTACAAGCCATTCTTCCTTGTCCTATCATTACATGTCCTTATAAAAATTCCCTCTCCAGCTCTCTTATAGACCCTCTTTAGGTAATGAAAGGGACTCTATGATCTTCCTGGAGCCTTCTCTTCTCGAGGCAGAACAACCCCAACAGTCTGCTTTCATAGGAGACATACTCCAGCTCTCCAGTCATCTTCATGGCCCTATGGACTCATTCCAGCCGGTCCATGTCCTTCCTATGTTGAACAGTAATAATCATTTCACTGAATATAAATATATTACTTTGTCCCTATCATTATTTTAATTGCCACTTTGTAATTGCTAGTTATATTTGTTTTGCCTCTTCTTTTCTGAATTTCACTTTCTAAATACTCCAAGCACAAAGGCAGCAGATCAGTACCAACAGCTTTGGTCCCCATCGTATAAGAAAAGATGCTTCATAATTGGTTTTCAGCAAATACTGTCACAGGAATTGCTGGCAGGAAAACCTTTTCTTGTATTTACAGAGGTAACACAAATTTCTTCCCTCCCATATTTTCACTGAGCACAAAGAAAAAAGACTTCCCTTCAGGAACAACAGCAAATACTTAAAAATGGTGAGTGTTTAAATGATTTGCTGAGTCAGAGTTTGTAACAGCTAACTGTTAGGAAAGTGTTTTGGAATAAAACTGTGGGCAGTATTATGAAACAATACTTTTAAAAGAAATAAAGTAAAAAGATGGAAAGTACGCACCACTCACTACGGACACCTTTGTATTAATATGAGGTTCAAGCAAGCAAGAGATTTTTTTCTCAAGGAGTTTGGAATTCGCAGAAGTGCAGTCTTTTATACCACACCTGTCTTCCAACTACAGCAAATAGCTTGTTCTTCTTTTGCCTTCAGGTGTCAATTTAGTATCACCAGGGAGAGACATTTTAAGTCACCAGATTCTGAGATTTTGAAGCCTTTTCTAAATTCTTTTCAACATGGCTTAGACAGGCAGAAGTGGGTGGATTAGCTCGACAGCCTGCATCCACTACTCAGTTCCAAGGTTTCAGTGCAATATGCATCTCACACATACCAAGGCACCTGTCGTGGCTTTTGAGCCCTTTGAGTCATAGGTGTTAGCTGGTGCCAGAACACTGGGGCTCCACCAGAGGTGAGAAAGATTTAAGAAAGAAAAAAACACACCAAAAAAACCCACAACCCAAGGGTATATCTGGACAAACTGATTTTGTTAATTAAACATGCAAATAGGATTCATGAACTGAGATCACTATGATCTGAAGAGACTGCCATGGAAAAAAAAGGTTCATGTTTATTTATGCATAGTGGCATTGGGGAAAAACTCCTTAAAGCACTGATATTGGACAGGAGATCCAAGTAGATTTCCCATCTCTGCTTGAACATTACTGAAATCTTGGCCAAATATATCTCTGAAACTGTAAGCTCTGAAATTTGAATTGCTATTAATTTTGTCTAGCAGTCAGTATTTCATATGTTATTGAAATAAGTTCCATCTGGGAGTGCTGATTCAAAATCAGAGAATAACCAGTGGATTGCATGCAACCACACCAAGGATCATAAGTGCCTGCACCAAGGAAAGGTACCTGAGATTAAGTTCTTGATGTAACATAACTTCTGATCTTATTTCTTCTTCTTTGTTTTCTCTTTGCTTGGTGTTTAGCAATAATGTTTAAGCTTCTTTTTTTTTCCCCATAAAGAGATCTTTAATCACTAGATCTTTAAAACATGGTCAAAGAAGAAGTATAATCACTAGATCTTTAAAACATGGTCAGCAAGGATGTTAAAATTGCAATTGGCCTTAAAAGGTTTAGATAGCATTTACTGCCACAAATGTAAATAATGAGACTGAGAAACTAATCAGGAAAGTTTCTGCAAAATACATACCATTACAGAAAACAAAGTTAAATAAGTTACATTAGTGATCCAAGTTTCTTAATTCTTCACTTCTATACAGTACAAGTGACTTGCATTACATTTCATCAATGTATGTTTCTAAACTATCTTCTAGATGCTTAAGCAATAAGGCTTCTTTAAGAAGAGGCACTTAGTGAAGAGTCTTCTGGCAGACAACAGCAATTACAATGCAATAGGTAACTACTACTGCTACCCACGCTGCTCCATTCCATAGCAGCATTTCATTTTCACCCATGTGAAATGTCCCATTTCCACAACATTGAGCATAATAACAAGTGACTAAGTTTTGGACAAAAGGTAATTATTGAAACAATTTGTTACGTATACAAAGAGGAATTCTCTTCAAGACAAAATATTCCAACAACTAAATAATACTCTAATTATGTTTAACATGCAAATGCATTAATTAAAAACGTTGCTAAAGGAGACTACATGCCATGGTTTAACCCCAGCCAGCAACTAGGTACCACACAGCTGCTTGCTCACCCTCCACATTCTCAGTGGGATGGGGAGGAGAATCAGTGGGCTGAAATAAGAACAGTTTAATAATTGAAATTAAGTTATATATAGTAATAATAACAATAATAATAATTTTAACAAAAAGGGAGCTAACAAAGAGGGCAGAGTAAAACCGAAACAGAACAAGTGATGCACAACATAATTGATCACCACTGACAACCAGTGTCCAGCCCATCCCCAAGCAGTGATCAGCCCCTTCCAGCCAACTCCTCCCAGTTTATATACAGAGGAGATGTTTTATGCTATGGAATACCCGTTTGGCCAGTTTGGATAAGCTGTCCTGGTTATGTTTCCTCACAGCTTCTTGCACACCTGCTCCCTGGCAGAGCATGAAACACTGAAAAGTCCTTGACATGGGGTAAGCATTGCTCAGCAACAACCAAAACAGTGTGTTATCAACATTATTCTCATCCTAAATTCAAATACACCACACTGTACCAGCTACTAAGAAGAAAATTAACTGTTTCCCAGCTATAACCAGGACACTTCGGTATGATGGACACACTGAAATCCCAGAAGTAAAGCAGCATCAGTATGCACTGGAATTCTGCACCCAATTTACAAATCTCACTCATGCACTCAGTCACATACAGTTTTCAGAAAGCATTCAAAAATAAGACAATATCAAGTGATTTTAAAAATCTTACAGATTTTATAAAAACATTATTATACATTCCAAAACTCCTTTTCCCAATTAAACATTACAAAGGGCTTAAAATGTGTAATATTGTTTTAAAGTAAGATTATCTATTTTTCAATATGTACAGGTAAAAGTCTATATCAAAACTTTATCAATTAAAAGGCAATCCCTAACCTTCATACCTATCTTATCAGAAGTATGTACACAGTCAAAAATGTGTTTAGAGATTACTGTTCTTGTCTACAAAAATAGAAAACAGATACTCACTTAAGTATCTCACCTGAAGACTCAAAAAGTTTTAAACATAACAAGACTCTTAAAATCAGATAATCTATTCTTGTATTTTTCTGAGTATTCCAGCTCAGAATGCTGATGCAGATTAACAAGGAAGAAGAAAAAGAAGACTGAGTGAAAATATACCCTGAGATAAGTCAGAAACATTAACATTTTTTCCTACTTGCTTGTTTTTCTGGCTTTTTCTAACTTTTAAGCTACCACATATGTTTTAAAGAAATTGGTCCTGTCAATTAACAATTTTTAAACAATTTTTAAACAATTTTAATAATTACATTTTCACAACACAGGTAATTAATCTGATACAATACGAGCAATTTCTGACCCCATCCCTCTATTCTTTTTCACAATTTTTTATTCTCAAATCAGAGGATGGAACAGCCATCTGGAATATTTTTTCTAATTATATTTTCCCACATCTTCCTTTTTTTCTTGAGAGTTTCTTATAGGCAAGTTCTTCAAAAGCCATGATTTCATCTTCATCATTTTCCAAGTCTTTATCATGCACAAAGCCTGTATTAAAAACAATAAATTAATGCAGAATGAAAAACCCCAATACTTTTTCCTCTTAATTGTATAACTATGTCATTGCTATCTTATATGCCAGAAATATATTTCACCTGTGTATAATATAATGTATATAATCATGTTTAAAAAGTAGTTATCTTAATATGACAATGAGCTTAAGAGTTCTGCAAGGAAGCAGAGACTGCTAAGCCACTGCTGCACTAGTCATTAATTTTCACACTAAAAATCTGTTTCTATTGCTATTGCCTTTGACTTTTTAAAGAAGTCTGTCTCGCCTCTCTCAAGGTTCAATTTCAGCAGACAATACATTTGATTACTGATTTCAAAGACAGACTGTAATGTTGCTTGTGAGACTATGAGTGTGATCCCATGTAGTGTTATTAGCTATATTTTCCCTGGAATAGGAAGATGTAATACTAGGCTTTATCACAACCAAATTTTCTAAAATAGAGCTACTTTAATGCTTTACATATAGTGCAATTTGTAAGTCCTGTCACTTCATTGTTGCCTAAATATATGTTTAAACACGAACATTCAGGTAGGCACAATGAAGTCTTAAACTTGCCCTTAGAAGTCTGTAATGCATTAATGGATGTTACTGCATTAACGGATGTTACTTTTGGTATGAAGCCAAGAGAAATGGAAACAAAACCAAAAGAAAGCCAACTACATAGAATCTTTTTTTTCCACAGATTTCTTAAAAGCAAGCTAAGAAACAGTTTTGTTAGGAAGCTGGTTTCCAAGAACTTGGATCCACACTGCCCATAAAGGCACTGCTGCATCAGAGTTAAGAAATGGCACTATTTCAACGGTGAAGATGAAGACAGTTTGTCTTCTGCCTCCCCTTTCCCTGGTAAGTTTCTACCCTGAAGACTGCAGTTAAAACCACAGTTAGGATGCAGCTGCATGTGCCTGTGTGCACAAATATACACATCCTTTATGCAGGCTGGGATCCACTGAGGGCTGAGGAGGAGGCTTGCTCTATTCCAGCCAACCTGTAACCAGCTGTGAGGCTCATGGTCTGTTTTAAAGAGCCACTGAGAAAATCTGGTTAGCTCATGTGCCCCTGTTGAAGTGCCCAGTTCTTGGTGCCTCAGAGTAAGTGAATATCCACAAAACTGCTGACTGGGAGAGTGAAGTGACGCTAAGAGACCATTAGTGAATATTGTACTCATGGGGCACAGAAAGCTGTGCCATTTGAAAGCTTACCTTCTTCTTGTATCCTATGAGAGTCCATTTTCTTCAGCCACTTACGAGCCTCATCAATGGTGACAAGCAGTTTGTTGGCATGTGTGGTTATTACTTCTTCAGCTGAAATGGAGCACAATTAACATTCTGTAAGAACACTAGATGAGAAATGGATAGCAACTAAAAGCCAAGCACAAAATGAAGTTACACAGAGCTGTGCTGTGTGACAGCATTGCAAAGCCAGAAGTCACAATCTCCAGTGATCTCACGTGCAGGATAATTCACTAATGGGGATGATATATGTACTATTCCCCATTCCAATCAACATTACCAACACTATCAGAGGAGAAGCTCTCCATCCTTGTGCTGTTTCATTTAAGGTAGCATCTGAAACACCTGAAAACATTCTACTTTATCTTTTTTGGGTATTAAACTTCCTGACTTTCATTATCCCTCTGAAATTATACAAGTCAAAGTAAAACATGGATCTTAAATGTTGCAACTTTTGCTTAACTAGACCATTAATGACTTGAAAAATGCTTGTTATAAAGTGAGGGAAAAGTAATCTCAAAGGCAAATAATCTCTGCACGTATATTTTCACTGAATGGAAGACCAAGGTAGCATTCATCAAGCAATTGTCATGACAAAATCAACTGTTACCTAATTAAGTCTACTACACCTATCTTATTCATCAATATCATGGTTCACTGAGCAGAAAGCCAAGTAAATTATAAGCAAAACTTCATGGACTTCATCCGTATGTAAAAGCTTTCCACTAGGAGTAAAGACAAAGCTTACACATGAAGATCACAACCTCACATTTAGTTACAAATTTAACATATTTCACTGATCAGAGCTGATGAACATATCAAATACTACGTTTGTTCGCTACTGTCAGACTTCACAAGCGAAATGACAACTTGACAGGATTGGTGGATTCCTACAACTGAAGCCAGTAACAATGTTATGATTTAAGTTGTCACTTCCCCAAAGCGAGTACGACAAATAATTTTGCTCCTAGGCCACTCATTCAGTGATTCAATTTTGCTTGCAAAAAATCAGAAGAGAAGAATGCTTTAAGCATACGAGGGGGAAAAACATCTAATAACAAAATATGTATCTCAAGTACCCTAATTTACTGGATTTTATAATACTAGGGTTGCCTTTGAGTACCTGACACCCCACAGAGTTCTAGTTAAGTATCCACTTTTGTTCAGCCCTAGCAAAGTTACAAGCTCAAGGGCAGACTAGTCAGAGATATCCTTACCCAAAGACCCCAAGTACTCCTAACACTCTACCCCTGCATATCCAAATTACTGTGGCTGGCAGAACTAAGTAGGAAACAGTAGAAACAATAAACAAATTAGTAAAGTTTACCTGCTCTAATGTAACAGACTGCTGTAAGACTGTGTACATTCACATAAGACAGCACATCTGATCATGTAGTTAAAATTCACTTTACTGTTTATAACAATTCACCACTATTCACTTTACTTGTACTTTCTGATGTATTATGTTGTGTTTGGAAGAGGTTATAAATCATCTTGCAATATTTTCAGCTGCCTCAGTTCTTCTTTCCCTTGGCTACCTGAAGTACCTGGAAATACCTTTCTCTTGACCACTTTAAGATTTTCAAACGGAGCTTTGTCAGGTCCAGAGGTTTGGCCAAAATGGCATATTAAATTGTTTAAAGAAAACTGAAAAGGTCCTACCTTTAGCCCAGGCTTTTGTCTCATAGATTTCCTGCACTGCATCTGAAATCTTCTTAATATTCTCTTTGATTTTTCTCTGGCGTAAGTTGGAACCTTCTTTATATGCTAAACGGCCTTGGGTGTAAGTCTTTTCTGCAATGGCCTCCACTACTTCCAGTCCATCATGTATCATTGGATCTATTGTTCTTCTGAAAAACTCAGCATAGCATACGTAGGCAACATTATTATTTCTGTGTTCTTCTGTGTTTCTGTGCTCTATGTAAGCCTCACTGGCCACAGAAATTGCATTTCCTTCTGCATGCAACTTTTCTTCTCCACTGATTTCTGTTGGTGTCAGAGGTTCAGAAGTGTCTGCCTCCATGTTTTCTGACTGGCTGAAATAGTTCTCAGAGCTCTGGGTAAATCTAACTCCACAGAGGTCACATTGGGTTTGGTCAATATCTGCTCTTTTGAATATCTTTGATTCCTCTTCTTTCATTGCAGCAGCCTGAGCACTGAAGCAGGCCTTCCTTTTCCACTTCATGCATAGGGAAATAAAGTGGAACACACGATGCACCTGGCGTTGAGCAGATGCTTTCTGCTCTTGCTTCTGTTGCTTGCTGAGTGCGATGACTTCCAGAGGATCCTTTTGGTCCTCTAAGCAATGAACCCTTTCAAGTTCCTTTTCTGGCTCAGCAGCATATTCTGTCTTATCCAAAGAGGTTGTAAATCTGTCAAGGTTTACGGGTTCGTACAGGATGCCCCGTATGGGTGGATGCCCCTGAGTGTACGCAGTGTCCCACTTCCAGCGGCAGTCAACCAAGTGCTCTGCATCTCGCTCTGTCAGCAGCTCTTGCAGACCTGCAGCAATTTCTCTCACATGTGTAGCATCACTCACTTGTTCCACAACTCTTACCAGTCTTTTAGGTACTTTGGAGGGAGTGTCTTTTGTCATTAATTTCAGCATCTCTTTGATAACAGGAAAGTGGTGGCATAAGAGGGATCTATATTTAGAACTCTGCACCTGGTCAGCATTCAGTAGCATCACTAAGCACAGCACTACAGTCCGCTCAGCCTCACCTGAAGTTATGCAGTCGGGATCCTGAAACGCATCCAGAAGGACATTGAAACTTCCATAAACACCACACAAAACTTCTGCTAGATAACAGAGATGAAACCTGAAATTCTGTACAGCTTCATATGTGTCCTTTGGTCTATACTCCTGTATAATAGAAAATGTGTCTTTAAGTTCTTTGTTATGGTCCTTGCTTCGGAACAAAAACTCCCAGTAATGAAGGAGAGCGATGTAACTCTTTGGAAGGCAGAGGGTAATGTTCCTGGACAGACGCATCAAGACAGCACAACAGAGAATATACTGGAATTCCAATAACATCACTGTATTTCCTATGCTTGGAATTAGGTATGTTGTGCATTTCTTGACCAGGACATTCATAAAACGGAAAAAAAATCTTTTACAGTTTTCTGGGTTCTTATGAACATAGAATTGCTCAAGTGAATTTTCAAGAAGTCGAATGAAGCACAAGTGTGTTCCTCCTGCATTTCCAGTATTTTTGTCAGGTAGCAACATACCATGTCTGCCCTTTATTCCTTTAGTCTTTCCTCCTTGGCCTTTACTCTTTGGGGAGCTTTTTGCCTTTGCCAAAGCAAAGTGTAGCTCTTTGTTATAATCATCCTCTTCCTTGAAAAGGAGTTTCTCAAATTCTTCAGGATATCCCGAAGATAAGATAAAAACTTGCATGACACGTAGCCACAAGTCAGTTGATTCTCTTCTGGCTGCAGTGTCTTCTTTATTAAACTTAAGCGTGATATACTTCTTCAACATCACTCTACAAGGTTTGGAAACAATGCTACTGAATTGCAGTATTTCTCTGCATGCCACTGGGTTCTCAGACAGTATTCTCAAATGAAAATGATTAGGAAAAAATAGTTCTATAAGGGCTTTACATGATGCACATTTGTCAAAAGTCAAAATGTCATCAAACATTTTGTACTGATTCAGTAGATCTTTAGGGAAAGTGCATGTGGCTTCCAACAACAGTCCATCTATTGCCACCAGATGCATTTTACACTGAAATATTGTCTTTGCTTCATGGCGTAACAAGGGCCTATGGTAATCCTCACAGGTTTTGTCTTCACATTCCAAACCAGCAATGAACTTCATACAAATATTAGGGTAATGCTTGTTCAGTAACTCATGGGTGATGGAGCACAACCTGCTTAACAAGTGCTGCTTCAAAGCTGATTTTACTTCCTCTGTGCTTACTGAAAAATCACCTTTAGTCTTCCTCTCTTTTAAACTTGGCTTGTCTGACAAAAACTTGAGAATGGGTTCAGCTTCATTTTGAGACACCTGGCAACTGTCACCTGTCGGGACAATCCCAAAATAGGCAAAGCATAACTTAACCATATCTTTCTCTGCGTTGGTGGCTGCCTTCTTCAATCCCCTAACCAGACTCAGAAGAGCCGCTAAGCCACGTGTTGCCATGAAGAGGATCTTCTCGCTAGGAGTGCTGCAGTGAGATAATACAAAGAGAGCTTCAACTGCACCAGCAGAATGATTCAGAGATAGGAACTGAGAGCACGCACTGTGCAGCATTGTGAAGTCTCCCTTCAGAGCTCCCTGCAAAAACACAGCTTCAGCAATGCCAGACTTGTGCCCAGTTTGTTCACAAAGTTCACGTGCTTCTCTTAGGATGACCTCTATGTCCACCTGGTATGATTCTGAACAGCGAGTCACATGGGTACGTGCTGCAGCAAGCAAACATGATGCACGAAACTCTTTTATAGCTGTGAGGTTAGCTGCTTCCAGAGGAAACCCATGTTGTTTCATTAACTTTGCAGCTTCCTCCTCTCGACCTTCCCGTTTCAGTAAGTCTGCCGTTTGGTGCAAGCATCCACGAGACTTCAGAAACTCAAGCTGATCCTCTATATCAAGTTTTGAGAGAACTTGCATCATTTCCCCAGTTCTGTTCATACTTAAATACTTTGCAGCTGCTTCCAAATATAACTGATTCGCTGTACATGAGAGTCTGGAAACCATTTGTCCTTTCATATTCAACATCTCTTCATATCTGTAATAACAGACAGATCAATTTACTACCACAGATGACTGATCTAAACAGAAAACAACTTCATTTTTAAAAAGCCCCTGAAACATTAAACAAATAGCTGCCCCCAGAAGTCCTTTCTTCAAAAAGACCAACTATTTCATGTGATATGTCTGTTATGCAGAAACCAATCACATCATCTTACAAGATCTACAGAAAGAAATTAGTTACAATATAAGACTGTCTGAAGCAAGATCGTTAAAACTTCTGGTACAAACAAGATTACAAGGTTTACAGCATTAGTGAAGCATTCCCCATGCTGTCAAATCAATGACAAAATTATTTTAATCACATTTTTACACAGAACCATAGCATCATAGAATTTAGGGATTGGAATGGACCTTACAGATCCAACTCCCCACTGCCCTGGGCAGGGACACCTCCTCACTAGATCAGGCTGCTCAAGGCCTCATCCAGCCAGGGTCAGGGCAGCCACCACGTCCCTGGGCAACCTGTTCCCATGTCTCACCACCCTTATAGCAAAAAATGTTTTTCTAATATCTAACCTAAACTTCACCTCCTTCAGTTTGAACCCATTTCCTCTTGTCCTATCACTGCAGTTCCTAACAAAGAGTCCCTCTCCATCTCCCCTGTCAGCCCTTCAGATATTGAAAAGTTGCTATGAGGTCTCCATGCAGTCTTCTCTTCTCCACGCTGAAGAATATTAAATACTACAGACTTACATATTAAAGTAAGCCAAAATATAGAAACCAGAATTAAATAAATATGAATATCAATTAATTCTCCACAGACCAATATGGATACTATTCTGCAAAATTTACTTAACTGGTCAGTTTAGAGAACTCTTTCCATTCTGTCATATGTATCTGCATATACTTTGCTGCTTGCTGAGTGCCTGAGCAAAGCACCTGGTTACATCTTTCGTAACATGCACTTTAAAACCTTCAGTTATTAATTAGTATTGGCTGATGTAATATTTTTAAGGTATCCTTTTAAGGTATCCGCTAAGCCAGTTTTGCAAAAGTACTCTCTACTGCATGCTGAGAATGAGTAATTGTTTTGTGCTGAGTGAGTAAATTATCATTAGCCTTTCATTATGATCTTGCTCATGATAAACACAGGGGCACAGATTTTTAGGCTGATAAATTACCTACACTGATAAGTTTGCATGAATGATTTGGGGAGGCTGATTTCAAAAATCATTATTTGGTAAGGTAAGCTTTAATTGGCCAAAAAACAGCTGCCATTACTAAAGCACATAACAAAGGAAGGTGTGTAAACTGTAGGCCTTGCTAGAATTTTAATTGGTTTATATGTTCTTTCAAAATCCTCAATCAATTTAGGTGTAATGAAAAGTGTGGTTAATAGTCATTTATGCAAGAATGTGCTACTTCAGTCTTAAAGGAGAAATAGTTAATGCTTCTATTAATTTTTTTTGTCATATTTACTATAAGAACTTAGTTCAGAGGACTGGCTGAAGGAGAATTTGCATGATTAGTACTACAGACTGTAAAAAATTCCCAGGAAAATTAAGTTTATCACTGCTCCAGCTGTGAACGCAGTAGAATGCTTTCACCATACTGTCATTACCCAAGTGAGAATTCTGACAGTGAAATTAACTTTATATAAAACAAAGTCACCAGCCTAAACTCTTGTGAAAATTTTTAGGTGAGTCAGCTGTATTATGTTGAATTTGGAAATGGAAAAGGGAATTAAATTCCAATACCATCTTGGAACACACACCTTTCAACTGCTTTTGCTGCTTCTTCATAGAGCTCTTCCCGACAATACATTTTAATGGCCAGATCAAACTCCTCAACTTGTTCATAACATTCAGATGCTTCTTTGTAGCAACGGCTTTTCTGATAGCAAACTGCAGCATCTTTCATCTGCAATGCAGAAGTCGGTAATGAAACTGAAGTACACTAAACAGTCAAAAGTACATGAACAGAATAAAACTAGTAACTCCATTTCATAGAGAAGCACACTTTAATAAGATGTAATTAAAGTATCTGAGTGTAATCGAATAAATATTAAAGTAACCATCATTAAAACTGAACAGATTTAGAAAAAAAACTTCAAAATATTTGTATCTGAAAAAACAATGTAAAATTAAAGGTATTATACAGGATTTTCAAAATATTTTTCATCCACCCAGCTCTGCCTGTTAGAAGACACCACAAACTCCTATTGACTTACAAATGTCTCAGAATTAACAGGACTAAATTAAACCAGTTATGGATGCAGAATGGGAACCCTAACCTTGTATCTTAACTTCAGATATTTGGGAACAAAAATACCCTTTACATTCTTTTAGTGGAAATGCACTGCAAGTAAAAAATGTAAAATATTATTAGTACACTACTTAACCCTTGCAGGTTTCTAGGTTCTATTAAGCAACAGCTTAAGTTTCATGAAATCAGGCATTAATTAACTTTCAGCTGCAAACGACTGATGATGATATTTGAGGACAGACAAAGAAACCTACTCAGCATAATGCATCACTGTCCTCCTCATTCCTCTTCTACCTGTTCTCTGACAGATACTTCCTTGGTGAGCGTGTTTAGTTCAGCTACCACCATGTCACAGAACAATACTATTATTTTATTAGTATGAGGGGAAAAAAAAGCTGTAGGGAATGGAAAATGGTAAGGAGAGGATAGTTTAGAGGATTTAATACCTTTCCTAACTTTTTACACAGTTCTGCACATAGCCGGAACTCCTTTGACTGAAGCAGACATTTTAGTGATAGTTTTGGTTCTCCACATTCCAAGTAAGTTTTAGCCAATGTCATATATTCCATCTGTTTTTCCCTGTAGAAAGTAAGAGAAAATTAATGCTTACATCCAAATGAAGTTTAGGATCACATGATCTGTCATCGAATCCAACCACATTGACATCATGTATTATTCTTCATACATAACCTGATGAAGTATTACCTTACAATTAATTATATTTTGACTTGACACTGTTCTGTTCAGGAGTCTGTTCCAGAATCTAAGTGGTCTGGCAGTAAAAAGATTTTTCATGGTTTTTTAAACTGACATATAACGCTGTGCTTTTCTGATGCTTCTCTTTCCTAGCTTGCTTTGTTCCTTCCTTTCTGCTGTTTAGCCCCAATGTCATTAAAGACAATGATCAAATGTGTTCTCAGCCTTTGTGGTGTGTAACTTAAGCCCAGCCTTTCTGGCATCACCACTGCATGACCTATCTTGAATTCATAATTCTCAGGCTTGGAGGAACAGAATTGTTCAGAGCATTTCATATCATAGAGCACATGGGAATCTTACTTAAGCTTTGTGTACACCAGCATTAATACCTCTACTAAAAAAATAGAAAGCCACTTTCACAGCTTCATTATTATATATGTTCTGTCAACTCAACATATCCTAATATGCCCAATTCCTTCTCCTCAGGTTTTATCCAGTTGACAAGCACCACAGCTTACAGTGAACTGAAAAATGTTTTATCAGCCCATCAACAAATTATTTATGATGATGAAATTTTACTAGTATCTTTATACTTCTAGCCAGGGCAACTAATATAAAGGAGGTAATTAAAAAAAGCTAAAACCTTGATTAACTCCAATAATAACATTTCTTCTGACCTTCTTTCTTCGTGCTAGCTTCCTCTGATCTAGTTGTTCCTTATCCACTCAGCTATCACTGCTAGTTTTTGGCCTTCTCAGCATGAACAGGACTTAACTCAGTAAGGTCTAGAGTTCTCTCCACTAAGTTTTTTCTTATATTGTTTGAGACCAGAACCAAACACTTTTCCAGCCTCTTCAGGAAACTGCAAACTCTCTCCCCTGTCAAATCCTTGAGCTATTTTACCCAGCTGACAGCATGAACTAAGTGATTCATCTAAAAATCTGTTCCTTTAAAACTGCCCTTTGGTTCAGATCTAGTTCTTCTTCCTTAGCTTAAATTGACTCTAACAGTAATTTTACCCTAAAGCTCACTTTTTGCTAGCAGCTTCTCTTCCCCAATGTACATCACCATTCCTTCTTCTTTGTTAAGTGAATATGCATTGGGATTACCTGAAGTTGAACACTGCTGATGGCATATGTTCTTCTATCTATATCTGAGAACACAGAGCCTCTTGATGTAATGCAAATCCTGTTGTTTTTCTCTCCCTTTCAAGGGCCACCTAAGGGAGCAGTGCCCCAGATCCTGATGGTGCTGTGCTAGACTTTCCAGTTTCTTAAATCTCTTTTGCCACCCACAAAGATGTGAAGGCACCTCACTTGCATCGTTCTCCGATGTCTGCCGTCTGGTCCAACAACTGTGGTGGGAATCTTCCCCTCCACACACTCATGAGGTCTAGCACCACAGAATTACACTCGCTCACCTGCACTGACACTTACCTAGGGCTGATTTTCTTTGCGTGCACTTTGAGAACAGCATCATGTGCCAGGGCCAGTTTTGACTTCTCAGCTGCTCCTCCCTTTTGGTAACATTTGGCTGCCACCTGGGGTGAAATCATACAGAGCATTCACAGATGTGCATCCAGCTCATGGTTTATCACATAAAAGCAATACTTAAATTTTACAGTCACTGTAATGGAAAGCAGAAAGACTGGCAGGATGCCTGGAAGAAGGAAAAGGTAAAACATTGCAGTATATTTGTAAGACAAAAAGAAAAGCTTTAAAGTCAGTCCACATGTGACTATCACAATTCGAATTTTAATTAGAATGTTTTACATAGAAGTAGCAAAAGCAGAATTCCTGGCAGGCTGATAGAATAAATAGCATATGCAAACACAGAAGTAGCAAAAGCAGAATTCCTGGTAGGCTGATAGAATAAATAGCATATGCAATTTGAATGATACCTTAAACCATGAACTGGTAAGTCACTAGGCATCTACCACATAAATTCTAATAATAAGTGAGGAAAACCAACGTGTGCAAAGTTAAATTGGAAAGCATGGATCATTTATTCATGCTTTTATCATACCAGGCCCTTTCTGTGATAAGCTAAACTGAAACACCAGGAGTTACCATGCTCCCAGCAAGGTTTGCTTCTTGTCACACTGCTTATTGTGCAAAACCATGATTTCTTTATTCTATCCATTAATTTAGTATTTGATTCTGCTTGGAAATTGCACATTGCAAGCCACTCTTAGAACTGCCACATTCACTAGATAATTTTTCTTAACACAGCAATGACAAGCAAAGATCAGGGTCATAAAGAAAACCCATAAGATAGCCAATACATTTCAGATTTCAAGATGAATTTCCTTTAGGTGTGTATTTTTTTTTAATTTAAACTCTTTTCTGTTCATTTAGGAAATTGTATTTTTTTTCCAAGGGGAGATAAAGACTGTCTGTATAGCAGCACTTTTTTATTTTTTGCCTTGTTCTAAATATCTATTGGCCTTTTAAAAATTATATGTTGCTATCAGCAAGAAAAGGAAGCTTTCCTTCAGCCATGGCCAAAAAACTATACAAAATTTTGTTTCATAAAAATCACAGAATATCTCAAGTTGAAAAGGGACTCATAAGGATCACAGAGTCCAACTTGCTGCTCCTTATAGTACTACCTAAACCACATGACTAAGAATGTCATCCAGACACTCCTTGAACTCTGAATTCATGACTTGGTGCCATGAACACTTCCCTGGGGAGCCTGTTCCAGTGACAGATCACTGTCGGTGAAGAACCTTCTCCATTGTCCAGTTAAAACTTCCTCTGATGCAACTTCACTCCATTTCCTTGTGTCCTATCACTAATCACCAGATAGAGGTGATCAGCACTTCCCTCTCTGATGTCCCCCTTTAGCAAGCCATACACTGTGATGAGGTCACCCCTCAGCCTTCTCTTCTCCAAGCTGAACAAGCCTAGTGACCTTAACTGCTTCTCTTAAAGTCTTGCCCTGCCTGTTCCAAGATCACTGTCGGTGAAGAACCTTCTCCATTGTCCAGTTAAAACTTCCTCTGATGCAACTTCACTCCATTTCCTTGTGTCCTATCACTAATCACCAGATAGAGGTGATCAGCACTTCCCTCTCTGATGTCCCCCTTTAGCAAGCCATACACTGTGATGAGGTCACCCCTCAGCCTTCTCTTCTCCAAGCTGAACAAGCCTAGATCACTGTCGGTGAAGAACCTTCTCCATTGTCCAGTTAAAACTTCCTCTGATGCAACTTCACTCCATTTCCTTGTGTCCTATCACTAATCACCAGATAGAGGTGATCAGCACTTCCCTCTCTGATGTCCCCCTTTAGCAAGCCATACACTGTGATGAGGTCACCCCTCAGCCTTCTCTTCTCCAAGCTGAACAAGCCTAGTGACCTTAACTGCTTCTCTTAAGTCTTGCCCTCTAGAACAGCCCATAGTCAACACAGGTGGGCTGGAACTAGATGATCCTTAAGGTCCCTTCCGAACCAAACCCTTCTATGATTCTATGACTTTTCACCATTTTGGTCACCATCCTCTGGACATACTTTAATAGTCTGATGTTGTTCTTATTTTGTGATGCCCAAAACTGCACACAGTGCTCAAGGCGAGGCTGCAGCACTTCAGAGTAGAGCAGAACAATGACCTCCTTCAACCAGCTGGCAGTGCTGTGCTTGGTGCACTCAGGACACGGTTGGTCCTTTTGGCTAGCAGGGCACACTGTTGGCTCATATTCAACTTACCAACCCAGACTCCCAGATCTCTTTTCACAGGGCTGCTCTCCAGTGTCTCATTCCCCAATTTGAATGTATAACCAGGATTACTCCATCCCAGGTGTAAAATCTGGCACTTGTTCTTGTTAACTTTCATATTGTTGGTGATTGCCCAGCTCTCTAGTCTGTCCAGACCTCTCTGTAATGCCTCTCTACCCTCAAGGGAGTCCATAGTTCCTCCCAGTTTAGTACCATTGGCAAAGTTAATTAATGCACATCCAATTCACATGTCCAGATCATTCATGAACACATTAAAGAGCACTGGGCCTTAAACTGAGCCCTGGGGAATCCAACTAGTGACTGGCCACTAGCTTGATATAACACCATTTACCATAACTCTTTTAGCCTTACTTGTCCATAAATGTATTATGGACTTGTCTACCAGTGTGCAGGACATTTCATCTAGAAGGATACTGTGAGAAATAGTATTAAAATCCTTGCTAAAACCAAAATACACCACAGCTACTGGTTTCTCTTGGTCAACTAGATAGGTGACCTTGTTATAAAAGGAAATTAAGTTGGTGAAGTAGGACTTTCTCTTAGTGAACTCATGCTGGCTATGAGTAATGACTTGTTTCCCAAGTGCTATTTTCAATAACTCCAAGAATAACCTTCTCCACAATTTCACCAAGAACCAAAGTGAGACTAACAGGCCTGTAATTACCAAGGTCTTCTTGAAAACTGGGATAACATTTGCCAGCTTCCAGTCAACCAGGACCTCTCCAGACTCTCAAGACCTTTGAAAAATGATGGAGAGAGGTCCTGCAATAAAATCAACCAGCTCATTCAAGTACCCGAGAATGAATCCCATGGGGCCCCACAGATTTATGTGCATCCAGCTGCAGCAGCAAGTCTCAAAAATCTTCAGAGTCAGCTGGAAGTTCATCATCCCCCTAGTCACAGTCTTCCAACAGATCATCAGCAATAAAGACAGAGGAGAAGGAATTAAACATCTCTGCTTTGCCTATGTCCCTGTTTGTGAGGTGAATGACCTCATCAAGTAATGGACCAACGTTATATCCAATCCTCCTTTTGCTCTTAATGTGTTTTTAAAAGTGCTTTTCATTGTCTTTCACAGTGCTGGACAGCTTGAACTCTAATCAAGCTTTAGCCACATGAATTTTCTCCCTACAATGACAAACATTATCTCTGTTTTTCTCTCCTTGGTTGCAATGTCCATACACTTTCCCTTTCTGCTTAAGTTCTAGAAGATCCCTGTGCAGCCAAGCTGGACTCTGCCCCACTTATTTGACTTCTTACACTTTGAAATTGCCTGCTCCTGTGCTCTTAAGAAATGGCTTTTAAAAAGTGCTTAGCATTCATGGACCCCAAGATCTGCAAAAGCAAATTGTCAAGGGACCTCACCAATTAGCTCCTTTAGCAGCCCAAAACCTGCTCTCCCCATATTCAGGGTTAAAGTTTTGCTGGCAGTTGTTCTCCTATAGCCAACAATTTGAAACTCAGTTGCTTACAGGCCACTGTGACCAAGACAGACATAAATCACCACTTTACCCAGGAGAACTTCTTTGTTGACAAACAACAGATGTAAGAAGGCACCTTTCCTTAGGACCTGCACCAAGAAGTTATCTTCAGTCTGCTCCAGAAATTTCCTGGACTTGTTTGCACCTACTGTATGAAATACCCCTTGAGGTCTGGAAGTTAAAATCACCCATAAGGACAAGAGTAGTTGATCTAGAGATACCTCTTAACTCCCTGTAGAATAATTCATTGGTGATGTTGTCCTGGCTGAGTTCTGCTTCCATTCCAGTAACTGTCAACCCATATCCTGATTGTATTAACTATCATTTTAGGACACAAAAGACTGTAAAATCTCCATGTACTTTAAACAGGAGGGAAATGAAACCATCATTTTACTACCCAAATCAATATACTTCCAAGAAATGCTTTCAATTTCCTACAGCAAATGTGCAATGATATTGTTAAGCATGTAGTTTAGATTCACACATTCCAGTCAAATCCGGTTGTTGCTAATAATTGTTTTCTTGAATGCCTTTCATTTGTGTGCATTAAAATGTTTTTCCCTCATCAGACTGCACATTTCTGAGTGAATTTAAGATCACAGACAATAGGCTTGCTCTTCCTGC
>NW_008658700.1:39961-42307 GCF_000695815.1 Acanthisitta chloris
CAGTCTGTAGACACCTACACAACTAGAAACCACAAATTAAGACAGACTGCTACAGAGCAGCTGAAGGTTTACAGATGATTTTATAGATACAAAGTGAAAAAAAAAGGTTTCAGAATAAACAAGAATCCTTATTTTGATAAACATATGTTCCTACCTCCCAGAACTGGTGTTTAGCATAGTAGTCTCCCTGTGCAATCCATTCTTCTGGAGTTGAAGTTTTTGCAAACATGCTGTCATCTAAGTCTAGAAGGGTAGGGGTAATAATTTTATATTAGAATAGATAAACCACAGAAACCACTTACCATGTACCAAAAGTAAGCATTAACATCTCACAATATTCCAAGCTCTATGATTTGTGCTCACACCAGTAATTGTAACTACGAGTTAAATAAGCTTTTTCTCTCTCAATCAGCACTGAAAATCAACAAGTTGAGTTTGGTTTTGAAAGACCATTAAAAATCACACTTGTTATTTTGACACATCTTTGAGTAAATCCATTGTCTCTATAGAAAACAAATTATTTTATTTGATTAATTTCTTTTAGCTGGGATGGTTTTCTTTTAACAGCTTTTGTTACTGTGCAGATGTGACAGATGCATTCCTCCCGTTCAAACTAACTGAACTTTGGTCCAGACATGCTCAGCTGGTAGGCCTAGCTGAAGTTAATCCTATTGTGTGAGAACACAGCATCAAAACAAAACCCACAGTTTGGCTGGAGACTAGGTTGGTAGGTGGCTGGAACTGCATTAATGCAGCAGAAGATTTGACTACAAATCAACCACTTTAAGCTGTAAGTATCTGTAGCCATTAGGGTCCTTTAAGCTCTCCCTCTGTGCTGGCTGCATGGCAGTGATCTCCCCTTGAGTAGGGATGCCTCTCAAGATCACCCCTCAAGACTGAGAGATCCCTTACCAAACACCAGACATCAGTGGGTTGGTAAGTGTTATATTTGCATGCGTGTAACATTTAAGATACATATAGTAAGCTGATGCGATAGTCGTTGTACCCCATACTGACTTTAAGAATAGTAAAAACTAAAGTATTGACTACCAATCCATCTGTACTTGTGAATATTTTACATATCTGAATTTACTGGTTAGAACTCAATCAATTACAAGACCAGATCTGTCTGAGTGATCTTTGACTCTGCTCTTGTGGCAGCAGGAAAACTTATACTAATGAATTGGAAATGAAGTTATGGTTTAACATATACAACTGATCTTTAGAGACAAAGTAATTAAGACCCACTGAAATCAGTGGAAATTTGCAAGGGCATAGTGTTAGGAGGACCAAGGAATTTAAATTTAACCTTCTTTATTACAGACACAAAAAGCAAGAAAGCATGAGTAGGCTGTCCTGTTTGACAGTCTTTTAAGACAGTTTTAGTGTAACTTTACCTTTCTTTTCGTCTGTTTTGACAACCTTAACAAATTCTCTTTTGATGAAATACTTAAAAGCTGGAGCCCGTTTATCACTGTCTTCATCAAAGATCCAAAGATTGACTCTGGCTCTTGTAATAGCAGTATACAACTGCTTGAGTTCTCCATTCAGCATCTGAAGCAGAACAAAAAAATAAAATTCAATAAATGAAATGCCAAATGAGCCAGATTGTTAGGAAGAAACATACTTTGCAGTTAAAGAAAACAAGAATTTATACGAAACAAATAATATATAATAAGATGTCTTTAAGTAAGCAAATTTAAATATTAAATATGAGATTTTTCAATTACATAAAACAAATAATACATAATAAGGTGTCTTTAAGTAAGCAAATTTAAGTATTAAATATGAGATTTTTCAATTACATAAGCCATTGTCCAGCTAATTTGCAAGTAACTATGACTACAAATCATAGAATGTTAAGGGGTTGGAATGGACCTTAAAAGATCATCTTGTCCCAAGACCTCCTTGCCATGTGCAGGGACACTTCCCACTAGACCAGGTTGCTCAAGGCTTCATCCAACCTAGCTTTGAACACTGCCAGGGTTGGAGCAGGTAGACAATGCCAATTGTTCTGTCCCTATTCTCCAATGATGTAGTCTCATTAAAGATGGCCGCCAAATTTTTCAGGCTTAATTGCCCCTTCGTAAATCCATGTTGGCTGTTACCAATCACCTCTTTGTTTTCCACGTGCCTTAGCATTATTTCCAGGAGAATCAGGCTGATGATCTTGCCAGGCACAAAGGTGAGACTGACTGGTCTGCAGCTTCTTGGGTCTTCCAATTTCCTCTTTTTAAAAATGGGGGTTATATTTCCCTTTTTCCAGTCATAGGGGACTTCACCTGACTGACATGATTTTTCAAAAACGATGGATAGTGGCTTAACAGCCCAGTTCCCTCAGGCCCC